>NW_009937310.1:0-5948 GCF_000696875.1 Nestor notabilis
CCGGCTGGGTTTGAACCACGACACCATCTTTTGCACTTCCTTACTCACAGAAGTTAGAAAAGATCTTTTAAACTTAAAAACAGATATAGAGGTGCATATTTGTAAAGCTTTTTATTAACACTATTTGTGTTATATCCTTCCGATGTGGTGCTTTGAAAGTGTATCCAATGAAGCTGGTCAATTTTATTTTAAATATCCCCACTGTTGAATTTCATGTCCATTTACTGCAGTATAATGTTCTCTCCAACAGAGTTAAACAGAGTGTTAATCTATATTCATAAGGCCAATAAATTTGTTCAAAGCACACATCTGCTAAAGGATGAAATGCCTATGAATGAGATGAATCGTGACTTTGTTTAGGTATCCAGTGACAGTTATTTATAAAAAGAAGTACAAGGTTTTTGTTGTTTTATCCATTCTTTTGGTCTTTGGTGAAGTCAGTGATGTAGAAGGTGAAATACAAAACAAATGAAACTCTACGTGGGTGATTTTATATAATGTAAGCCAATAAAAGAAATAAAGCAATGAAAATGTCCATTAAGCATTTTGCTATTTTTATTTAATTTCTACTTAGGCTATGTTTCAAAGCTCATGTTAATTCCTCTGCACAATGTAGTGAATAAAATACAGAATTTAGGGTTGGTATTAATTCTCTCAGAAGAGTGATTATTTTAATGAAATAATTTTTTATACCTTCAAATAGTTTTTTTTTTACTTGAAACTGGTTTTAGTACATGAATTTGTACTTATATCTTTTGATGATTGTTCCATGTTGTTTGAGCAATACTGGGCTCTTTATGCCTCTAGTTTTTTGCAGTGGGGGTAACTCGCAAGGTGGATACCCATATGCTTAGCTTCAACACGAAGCAATAAAATACCCTGCAATTGTCTTAATAGTTAGCTTCTTAAAAATCCATGCACAATGAAGATTTCTAGTTTCTTGATGATCAACCCCCTCTTCCCCCAAAGAAGGACAAACATACTTAGTCCAATCAAGGAATCCAAGATCTTGGTGATCACATCAAGCATGACAGCTCTATACAAAACATGACTCGTTTTTTCTCAGCAGCAGTGATGCTTACATAGTGAACAGCAAAACAAGCAAGTGTGTGATATCTGTGTACACCCTTTGTGTTTTGTTCTTAGATTATGGCTAAAAAGAATGCAGAAAACGTGTATAAAGGATCGATACAAATAATCATAACTGCTATTATGAGTCTAAGTAATATTTGCTCCTGCAGCAATGAATCTCTGACTCCCTCTAATTACTCTAATCTGTGTTTGAAAGCATCTCTTGTGAAGCAGATTGAAAATTAATAACAGACTAACGACATCATCAATATTTTTGAAGAAAAAACACTTATATTTCATTAACAGGCTTAAATTCAAAATTTGTTTCTTCTTTGTTTTAGTTAATAAGAACTAATGGTCTCTCCCAAGAATGGATGTGGTCTGTCAATGAAATTTTTAAAAATACTTTTTGTATTTGCTCAGGTTTACAGAAACACTTATCAGTCATAAGGGTTTCCACAGGCCCAATAAAATATGGGGCAAGGACATGATTCTCATGAAGTCACAAACTCACACAGGGATATAGGTATGCTTTATTCTGTATTACCCTTCTATACTATCCCTTCCATCTTATCCTTTTACCAGTTGCTACAGTAGTTTTTTTACTAAGAAAGGATGTCTTTATCTGTACTTGATCATAGCCACTTTTTCTGCAGGCCCACAGGTATTATGAAGAAGAGGATATGGCTAATACCACCATAGAAAAAGAAAAGATAGCCATTTATAGCTCAGCCTTTAAACTGAAATCAAGGAAACCTAGAATTCTGTAGTCCTTCCTGGCTCTGATACAGACTTCCTATGCGTTATTGAGAAAAACTGTCATAATGTCTCTGCACAAGAGGGCTAATTAAGTCTGTCATTCCTTGAGTTTTGAATGCTTGCAACTTAATGTTCTTTTAATGTCTTTTGTATGCAATATACATTTATACAGTTTTCATTTATTATTAAGAATTGATAAAGCACTAGGTTTTAATGACATGCATGCTTAATTATGCATTCTTGATGTTCTCGATATAATATTTAAATGGGATTCTGCATTCAGTAGTGTCATTCTTTAATCACCTAATATAAACAGGGATTCTCCCTTGTTTAATAAATTGCAAAAGTGAGCCATTAAACTTTAAAACATCTCTGACTGTAATTGCTTTTTTTTTTGTCCTAGGTATCAGGAACCATAATCCTGACTGAATACTCAGTGTTAGATATCAATTGCATCTTACTGGTCTGGCAAAGTTGCAACTGCCTTGGTCCAAGTAATCACGTCTTGCTTTTCATTTCAGGAATAGTTCCGTTACTGTGACAACACCTACGCACTGCCCTTGTGAAAGGAGATTTTAATTTTCCATTAATACAGTCCATAAGGTGCAGATGGCACCAAATAAAACATAATGAATTAGAATGATACCTTGATACTTACAGGGTTAAAATATGGACAGACAAGCAATGAATAAGAATGAATGCAACATAAGATTTTATGTGCTATTCGAGGAGTATAAAATCTCCAGAGGTGCTCTGTTGCACAGCCATATGTTGTTTTCGCATTTAACGCTTGTGAAAGTTTAAAAGATTAATAAGATTGTTAATATTAAAGTCTAAGCCCAGAAACTTCCCCAGCATCTTAAGAGAAAGAAATGACAGACAAATATGAAGAAAATATAAGCTAGGGGGTGGGGGGAGAGACAACATCAAACTTTGTGCCAGCTTTGAAAAGAATTTCATTATTTGTCAATAGGATGAACTTTTATCTGCACTAGATTTTTCAACTTTATATGTTTATATGACTCCGAGATATGTCTTACTGAGACTTACTGAATAGTGAACTGAGTTCAAAAAGAGGAATAGGCTGGGTGTCTTTTCCTTTTCTGTAAAATTTGAAACAGGGAAAGGCACTATGAAGAGTTTTGACAATAAGCAAATAATTTTTAAAATTAAACAATATCTCAGTTAAACAGTTCTTGCCTTTGAGTCTTGTATCATAGATCTAGGCTGTACATAACATTCTTGATCTCTTGGTTTAGAAACACATTTTAGAAAAATCTGCAAAACACATGCACTTTTATCGCTTAAAGCATACTATAAAATAACTGAAAACATAAAGACAAAATATATCAACATGAATACTCTAAAAGTATTAATTGCATTCATTATTAGAATCATCAACGTTTCAAAACTTAAAATAATCATTGTGGAGATGCTAGAATTCCATTCCCAGAGAAACTGAGATGCCATGTTGCTTTTTCCTTTTGAAGACTTTTTTGTTTATTTTCAGTAGCGGCATCTGGGTTTTTGTTCACTTTCCCACAGCAGCAAGTTGTCTCCCTGTCTGTCAGGTGATACAGCTACAGATAGGCTGGCTTGTTCTCCTTGGACATCACCTTAAGTGTAACAACCTGAATGCTCCCTTGTTTTGTGACAGTCTGATTGCTTTTCCCTACTCACCCTACTTTTCCATATCACTGATAAGAAAGACAGGGAGATTATTTTGTTTCATAATCAGCCTGTGAAGGTGTGGTGTACTGAGATAACTGTAGTGTTATAGGTAAGCAACCAAAAAACATTTTAGTAGCAAAAACTGACAAGAAGGGCCCCATTTCTGAAATCTGCTCCACATGGGCTGGCTACTGTGTTAACAAGGTGGACTTTCACAATGTCTTTCCTTCACAAAGAAGGAGTGTGTTACTCATGTAGAAAAAAATTACAAGATTGTAGCCCAAGACTGCATTCTCAGCGGTAGCCATGGCCTCGGCAATTAAATGGGAAACACACCTCAGTAACTAAAGTACCTTGCAATAAATTAATTACCTGGAAGGTCAGTCTCTTTACATAAACTTTTTCATTACTGTAAGTAGATATGTTCGTTAAAATAACATGTATACTTATAACTTAAGAATGTTTGGGGCTATCTTATTAGTACAGAAAAATTGTTTCCTGTTGATTTCTGAAGTTTCACTAGTTAAGCTTTACTGAGTCAATAACTGTGAAAGATCTTCTAGAACAAAAATCTAAAATTTCATGTTTCAGTCACTTTCTTTTCATGAATATTTATGGAATATATGAACTACATGCAATGTATGTAATATATGCAATAAGTGCAGTAAAAATGATTTTCTTAGAAATAAATCAAGCATGAGTAGAGATGAAGAAAATGGATTGCATATGTTGTGAGATTTCATAAGAAAAATAACTTCAGGTAGTTTTAATCAACATCACATGAATGGCAGTCTTATTTTTAACTTTTACATGTATTGTACTTTTATTTTTGTAGCTATATGAAGTGTGCATGTGTGTATGGGAAGTTTTATATAAATGTTTTCAATTAAATTTATATAGAGATTAGTTAGGTAATTGTTTAGGACAATAAAAAAATTTCTTGTTTCCACATAGTTCAGACTCCTGTGACTAACTTGAAGTACTCTGAAATAAATAGAATTATTTATATTATTGTATTATTTATATTATTACATTATTATATTATTTATAGCATAGTTATAATTATTGTTGTTCATATTGTTATTTATATTATTATGTTAATAGAATATTGTATCTGTCAAAATCTTCTTTATCACTTTCAGGAGAAAGACTGAAAAATATCTTACTTTCTTCTGAAGCTAAAATATGTGTGCATTTCTTCACGTATATACTATGATTTTTTGTATAGAACAGAATGGATTGCTCACAGAATAAAAATTACATCTGTATAGCACATATTATTAAAACAAGAAAAACTATTAATCAGTGTTGACAGGTGAGTAACACAGGTAGGTATCCACTTTTTTTTTCCCCCCCAAAGAAACCAGGAAATGAATATCAGAATTAATACTATTCTTAGTATTAGTTCCTACAAACGGCAATATCTTCAGGTTTTATATAGCAAAATGAAAACTAAATTGATAAAATTCTTTTTTAGAGAGTATAAATTAATACTACTTATACAAAATAGAGTATTAAAAAATTACAAAATGGCTTCTAACTGCTGTAGATTAGTGTTTTGTTAATAAAATTGGATTCCTGACATTTAAATAAATATTTTATACTTAGCAATCTATGAAAGTTTTGTTTTATGTGGTAATCCTCATTGAATAAGTAGTTTAGAGTTGAAATATTACATGCATTGCATTGTTGATTGCATTTAGGAGGTTCATGGAGATGAGCTGTTGGCATATTAAATGGTAGAGCTTTCATCCCTTGAGGAATCTGAGAATTTAGGTGGCAGAAACTTCATGCAAGTAAAAAAGGAGAACTTCAAAGCTTTGTACGTGCAGTGGAACAAGAAGCCCTTTGCATCCACATAGGCTGTGGACAACCCCGATGAAGATGCCTGAGGGTGATAGTGGATTCCAAGCTGTCCACATTCAGACGTTTTCATGTCTTTTTATAAGCCAAAACCATGACTGACTTAGTCTGTTATTGGTGATACTGCTTTGACCTAGACCTTTGACTAAATAACCTAAAGAGTTGCCTTCAAAACACTACTGTAATCTTATGATTATTAAGCTTTCAGAGAACAGAAGAAAGGGGGTGGAAGTAATCTCTAACTTGATATGCTTTTAGCAGAAGACATCTGAGGAGTTTATCATGCAAGAGACAGTTTGAAAGTCCATTAAGAGTGCAATATGAGGAAACCTGGACAATTACCATTGGTTACTTTGAATTTGTTCATTACATAAAACTCAGAAATTGCTTTAATTTAACATGATATTAATATATTCCCAAAAGAACATACAATCTATGTTCCTGTTGAGCAGATGCAAGTTAATAAAATACTTAAATAAATCCCTTTTTAGAATAATAGAATCACAGTACCATAGAATGGTTAGGGTTGGAAAGGACCTTAAGATCACCAAAGTCCAAATCCCCTGCCATGGGCAGGGACACCT
>NW_009937311.1:0-25160 GCF_000696875.1 Nestor notabilis
AAAGAAATATTGGTTTATAAAAATAAATCTCTCTTCAAAGTGGAGTCTCTCACAGCAGCCTCTTCAACATGACAAACAGCCCATATAGCAAAACAAAGAGTAGATCACTCAGTCTCATTACCAAGACTGAATGCACTCTCTGAGCACTAAGAAGCACTTATGATTTATGCTTGTAAAAATCAATGACATTTTATTGATTACCAAGATTAAGAAAAAGAAGTTCAGTTAAACTTGGGGAACGGTTACAACAGGTCTGAAGTTAAAGCTGTCTGGAACACTGGCAGCTTCAGGCTGCCAGGCAAATGGAGTGGGAGAAGAGTGGGCAAGTCTCTCCTGAGCAGAGCTGAACATTTCATATGGCAGTATTAAGGGAGTCAGCTTCACTTTTGCACCCACTCAATTTATGGCAAGTAAATCACAAAGTCAAAGCCAAGGTCATTTCTGATAACAAGATGGCAGAAATTCACCCAGCTGCACAGAAAGAAAAAACAAGTGATTTTGGCAGTTTTGGTTCACATTTATAGTATTTAAGCTCTTAGAAGCCTGATTCATAATTGGTGCCAGATGCTCTCAATACACACAGGGAAAGACACTCTTTGTTCCCATAAATTAATATGCTAAAAAAAGCCAGACAGTCAAAGGCTGTGGAAGTGAGAAGGATGGTTGCCCTCTTTCCTAAAGGCGATGGCATGAGATTAAGTGACTCATTGCATGAAAACTGGGCAGCAGCAGCGGGATGGCGCCCTGGTCCCTGCCCTGTGTGTCTGTGCTGGCAGCAGCCCCCCATGCCATGGCAGAGAGGCTCCCAAGACCATAGGGACCATTCCCTTTGGGTGAGGAACACACGGGGCTCTGGTGGGAAGCACAACCCAGGTGCCACTGTGTCTGTTGGAGCAGCTTCCTGGTGTGCCATGTGTTCATTTTACTCCAAGGCTGCTGCCTGCTTGTTAGTTGTTAATGTGGGAAGTTTAGTGGTACAAAAGACGTCTCAATGATCAGCCCCTGCTATCTAAATTAAATCTTGCTGCTATAAAATTCCAGGTTTCTCACACAATTTCTGCTCCTGAAAACAGCTTCTAATGTGGAGCAGAGCCCCACGAATGGTATGAACTACAAGGTCACAGCATTCAGCGAGTGAAAAAAAGCAGCAAAACAGGAGATTAAGTATTAATTTCAGGGCAAGGTTCCATTTATTTGAGATGACTCTATGCTGTATGTATGTAATACCACACTGCAGTAATTAAAGGCAGAATGATTTATACAGCTGCAAGTTGTAGAGATGTTGTTACTGGGCTGGGTACAGTTGGCTACAGCAGAGCAAACCAAATTGGAAGTGTTTGTCCAAGGGAGATGCTTTTTTGGCTCATCCCAATGTCCTGGCCAAATTCCAGTGCAGGCAATCTCCCTGCCCATCTAACTGCCACCTCAAATATCCAAAAGGCTGGGGATGGTTCACTCCCTGTCCTAACTGGAGTTTGGCATTGTTGTGTGCTGCCAAAGAGCACTGTGTCCCATTCTGGGGGACAGCTACAGTTCTAGGTGGGTCTGAACCCAGTATCAGGGAGGCTGTTCCATGCATTAGGAAACAGTAAACTTCATCCTAAATACACACTGGCCTCTGCAAGGCAAGTGGAGGAAAACAGAACTCCTCCTCTGGCCCCTTCTGTAATATTTTCCCCTTTTTATCATTATACTTTTGCCTTTGGGGTCTCCTCTGTACCTGCCGAATGCCTGGCCACTGGGGATGAAGAGCTGTGGGTGCAGTCCAGCATGTCTTCTGGAGTTAAGATATGCCATGAGCAGTTGGGATCAGGAGGTGGGGCATCTGGAGGAAGAGGAGTTGTGTTTGGGAATCGAATGGAAGGGTCTGATGGAACATCACACCATGAATCTCTGCTTGGTCCAGTCCCTACTGATCTTCAGGTCCGTGCTTGTGTGCAATGTTTTCTTTCACTTGTTTTTATGGAGCTGTTCATCATGTCAGGATGAAGAATGTGCTTTGTGAAAGGAAGTGTGGCAGCAACAACACTGCTGGGCTGGGCAAGGGATCCTTGTAGGAGCAGCTGTCACATCCCATCCCGGCAGAGGCTGCAGGATGGGTGTGTGCACCAACATCTGCTGCTTCACACCTGGCTGCGTTTCAGGTGCACGCTGCGCGAGGAACAGAGGGTACTTCCTGACAAGGCATTTTAAAGACATTACTAAGTACTGCATGCATACAAGGGCTGTTAAAATTGAAAGAAATTGCAAGAAATAGTTTCATGTTTGTGCATTTTGCAAGTTCAGGCAAGTACAGTTCTATTTGCATAACATATTGGACATGTTTCACATCACGTTCTGCATATAAAGTGCTTCTCAGTGCAGAATTTGATATTACCATGGATGTATGAACCATTCAGGCAGGTATGATACTTATGTATCACTGAAAAACTAATAGATGCCCTGCATGATGAACTGAGCACGGCTCCCCAGCAGTGGGTAAATTATCCAATGGAAAAATGAATCACTCATTTAGAAAATACATAATTTATTTAATCAAATGTGCCATCTACTGAACCAGGTACAGCAAGTAATGAACCCAGTGGATCCCCCAAAGAGAGAGATGAATCACCTGCTGGAAGTATTCGCTGTACCAGCCCGATGTGTTTAGCTCTTCATCTTGATATTGGAATCACAACCTTATCATCAAAGCTAAAAGTTTAGCAAGACTTTAAATGCTGATTGCATATTTATATGGCTAGGAGGAACACACAAAGGTATGATAATGGAACTGAGGAAGATTGCCAGGACATAAGGCAACCTCAGAATATTAAAACCTATTTCCCCTGAGTACATGTTATTCCAAGGCTGCAGAGTGACCTGTATTTAGTTTTGATGGTGATTATAAAGGTAAGACACTGGCTGCTGAGGACATCAGCTTGATTCTGCTTTTTCCATTAGTTGTTGAGCTCAGCAATACTAGATTTTGGTACATGAGGTGTACAAATGAGCTTACACACTGAAGACACAACCCTGCACTGAACTCCCTGCAGCTTGGACCCTTTCTTTGAAACATCTTTCTTTTAAAGTGATTCTTACCAATGTTTCTCATAACACAATAAAACTCCTGTGCTGCCTTAACATCTCCATTTAAATGAAGCCACTTGATATTGAACGTCCCATGCACAGGTTTCAGTTCAAAACCATAGCTTCTGAATGTGTCTGACTTGGGAGCAGGAGCTCTATACATGGGGAGATAACATCCAGGGATATTTTTCCATCTCCCTTTCATTTACTTTGCTGCTCCACATCTCAGCATTCAAGTTGATGAACATGCTGAAGTTAATTAAAGTATAGAGGATGTAATAAGACTAAAACGTTTGAGTTCTATCAATCACAGAGTCTGGTGAGTCAATAGTTGAAATTAACATATCACAGAGGGGAAAATCCTCAACATGGATCTGAAATTAAAGGGGGAGGGAGAAAGGGATTGCACCGTCCAGGGTACTTTGATAAGCACATTTTTGGTGATAACATGAGTGCATTGCTGTATGTTTCCTGTTCCAACACACTGATGGATGTGGCCTGTGCTTAGATTCATCTGAAAGGCTTGTTGTGTGTTTTTAGGAAATCAAGGACTAGTCACAAAGCTGCAGCTAAGCCTGTAATTCTGAGAGCCAAGAAATCTGGGGGATTTAAGTGTTTGAAATTCCTTGCCAGGTGATATATCCCAAGAAATAAGCACTTACCTCACCTCTCCCAGCAGCTGGTATCTCCCCGAAGCTCACACTGAAAGCTGTCTGGTGGTTCCCAATGCAGAGGAAAGCTCAACCAAGGATATCCTGTGCTTCCCATAGTGGCTTCAGGATAGTGGTTAACCTGAATTAAACCCAGTGTTTCTCCTGCTCTGCTCAGGTTCATTGCAAATTCATTTGGCCATGAAAACCTGTAAGAAAGAAGGTGCACTGTGACTGCAGATCAAGGACCAGTCCTGGCACATGGCACTGCTTTGATTTGTACTCCACACATATCTTCTGTGTTTAGCACCTTTTCAAACAGTGTGAGAAGGTGGCAGCTGAGCTGCAGCCCTGCTCTGGGGCTAGGCTGGTTGCATTAGAGCATCCCCAGTTTGGGCCAGGTATCCCCCAGTTAAGGGCCCTGGCACTGCCAGCACAGCCAGCCTGAACTGCCTCAGCTCCCACCCATGGGTGCTGGTGCATTGGTGGGGAGGACACCTTCAAAACCTAAAGTAACTGGGAAGGAAACCAACTCAGCATCCTCCCAGCTTGGCCCAGGGACAAACCCCAGTGGCACGTGTGGTAGCTCTGCAAGGTCCTCTGGCCAGTGAGTGCAGAGCTGTCAGTGTGATTCAAGCCAGTCCCCCAGCCCTGTCAAACTACTGTTCTCCAGACATCACGGAAGGGAAGGTAAAAAGGGCAAAGTCACAGAGAACCTCCACCATGTTAATGCCAGTCTTCTGATAAGAAAATACTAATTCCAGGACTTACCACGAGCTGAAAGGGGAGACTGGGGCAGGGAAGGGGGAGCAGGAGCCCTAAGAAAGCTGTGGCCACGTCAGCTTCTGGCTTCACCGCGGATTTCTTTGCTAGCCTTTAACAACTGACAGAGGGGAAGGAGGGACGGCCTTGGGAGTCCCAGCCTTTAAGAGAGGATTTTGGGAGTGCAGTGCCCATGTGTGACCGTTTGGAGCGCACCTGCACTCACTGTCTTGTGTACATGCTGTCTCAGTGACAGCTCTCTTTCTCCATAAAATATTTACATACAATTTTATCAGCCATTCAAATCATTAGCTACAGAGATCCAGGCTTAATGTACAGCGAGGACACCGCACATGAATATTTATTAAGCTTGATTTGTTTAAGGAAATACATTGAGCCTTTTGGCGTAGGCAATTGCTGTGGAATCAAACTGTGAAAGGCATTAATCACTGTCAATATAGTGTGTAGGGTACACACTGCCTATGGAAATGAAAGGATAAATAAATACACGTTGCATGATGCTTTAAAGACTGGAGAGAGCTGTTGCTTAGGAATTGGCCAGTGTCAGGTGGTTGTGTTTAGAAAACTGCTCCACTGGACAACAGTGCAGGCAAGGCCTGTTGGATTCATCCATCGGTGTTGTTGATGGACGGTGGGCAGCCAAGGCTGCCTCTCACCCCAGACAAACAGCATTCCTTAGTGACACTGAGACAGATGTGGTTGTCACTCACCAGCAGACTCCAATGGAGCTCACGGTCTCCCCAGCAGAAGGGTATGAATCCTGGTGGATAACCCGATGCCACTGGCAGAACAGCTGGATTTTCCCTGCAGGATGCATGCATGGAGGAGGAGAAATGAAGTTATAATGTCCACTTACAAACAGAGATTAATTGTTCATCACATGATGAAGTTTGCTTCCACTTGGGTACCCAGAGCAGAGGGTGATCAGAGGGGCTCTGTGCTGTGATAACCACCATCTCCTCAGGTGTCTGCCTGGCCTGCAAATCAGTCCAAACCACTCACCAGTACCATGTAAATACCTTAAGGTATTTATTGCCAGTGACTTGCCAGGATGAAAAGAAGGAGGGGCTCGTCTGCACTGGTTAAAGGCTTGGGGCTTACCTAAGTCCACAGGCAGTTAGCTCCTCTGTACCTGTGAGTGCATTTGTGTCCAATATTGTTCTTTCACAGGAAGTTACCAAGGGCTGCAAGGACAACCCGGCACACCCATGACAGTCACTGCTGCTGGGGGGGGCTGCCAAACAGACAGTTTCACTGTGCATCACATTCCCCAGGGGGCCCAAGCTGGTGTCTCTGCAAAGAAGTTTCTCTTCCGTGCGTGCAGCGCAGTGACTTTAGTGCATACGCAGTTGCAAATGGAGCTCTGTGAATGAGGATGCAGAATGACCACTGAAATCGGGTGTTTGTTGTTGCCATAGCAATTGTGTAAGGGGTTAAGTGGGAATTAGAGACACTTTCATTCCTCCCTCCGCATTTATCTTTTTACTGTGGTTTAAATGAGAGAGTGCTAATAAGAAAAAGGAAGGTTTCAAGATGTGGATGTTCACGGGGGAACTAAGGTTTAAAGAGAAAAAAGTCTTAATAAAGCGATTTTAGAATTTAATCTGAGAGTTTATTTTCTCCTTTGCTGCCTTCTCTCCCTGGGGGACAGATTTCTTTCTTGCCCTGCAAAGAATTTAGTACAAAACCTTTCTATTTTTCTCTGGAGCCAGCAAGAGAGAGTCAGAAGCGAGAAGAGTTTAGCAATTCTGAGGTCAAAGAAATGATGGCTGCTGACCTCTTTTGTTCTGAGCCAGTGGCTTAGGAGAGCACATAAACCGATGAGGGACCTACACGCTCTGAACCCAGCAAGGCTCAGCTTAATTTGGATAAAAATAATTCTCACTCTCTCCTCAGCTTCTAACACTTCCCAAGCTCATGGAATGAAATGGAAATGAAAACCCCAAGTAAGGTGAGAAAGGCTCTTTCTGCACACGTAGGGGCTGACCCCAGGAGGAAGTTCTGGAAATCTTCTCAGAAGCCTGGTGAAGGTGAGATTTCTAGCTTGATGGTCAGGCTCATATGAGGTCCTGATAAACAACTGAGTGGCTGGTTCAGTATTTGAGCCTTTTGAGACTCAGCCTCCGAACTGAGTCCATTGCAACCTCCCCATCGCTAAACATTGGAAAGCTTCTCCTGTTCTTAAGATTTAAAATGCTGTTTTTCCTTCAACACTTGCCCAGCTGAGGTCAGGCATGCAAGTCACAATAATAAACACACAGAGACATAATTCCACTGCCTAAGCTAACACAATGTGTCAGTGGAGGGGACAGAAGACTCTCCCATCAGAGTGATCACTTCATATTGCTCCTTCAACACGTGCCCTCGAGACAGCGTCTGCCCCCTCTGCACTGCAGGGATGCTCTGGCAGCTCTGGACCAGCTTTTTGGTGGCTGCAGCTCCCTGTGACACTGATTTCTGTGTGTTAAAGAAAATGTGAACTGCTGTCAGAGCGGAGCATGGTCCTGCCAGTGAGCAACCTTATTTTATGGCTTTAGGGCTCTTGCTTCTGCTACCCTACACCCTGTCTGCAAATCATATTCAGAGAAGAACTGCTGCTGGTTTCATGCCATAACTTATAAATTATTAGTTTCCATATTTTTTTATATTCCTCCATTTCTCTTACAACTTTTATAGTGATGGATTAATTAATTAAATTAAATAAAGCTTGCCCTGACTTCTGTGATCGCTGGGAGTACTCTGCAACTTTGGAAGTGAGACTTGGTGTGAAAGCAAATGAAAAACTACTGTAACACTTCATGGGTTGTTTTTTTTCCTACTGACACGTTTACACAGTTTTGGGATAATGTTGACATAAAGGAAGGAACTGGACAACACCATGGGAGCAGCAGCTTAGCCCAGCTGCTCCTCGCCTGCAGCCAAGCATGGAACTGGTGCAACATCTGGAAGGCTGCAGCACAATGGGAGGGTTATGAAATATGGAACAGGCTTAATCTGGAATCAACATTTGTGGTAAAGGGTGTCAGGGTTTTGAAGAAAACAGAACAGACTTGGCCTACGTGGAGAAAACACAAGGCAGCAGATAGACAGAAGGTTATACACAATTAAACTAAATCGGTGTATCCTGGCCTTGGTTTTAGGGCAACCAGATGCAGCGAACAACCGCTGATGTGGCTAAAGGCTGGAGTGTCCTTCGCAAGGACCACGTGAACTTTGAGGTACACATCTTCACACTGAGGCAAAGCAAAACGCAGGATGCCAGGATATGGAGTGCAGCCATTTAGCAAAACAGTGTGTTAAACTGCTGCCTAAAATTGTGTTACAGAGCAAAGCTGCTTGAGAGACCTTGGAAATATGTTTCTGAATAGCAGATACGTTACAAGAGTTTAAAATGACTCTCATTAACTCCTTAAATGGAGAAGAGTGTCTGGAGTTTCAATAACATGCCCAGAGGAGCAGTAAAAAGTAGGATTTAAGACAACTTGAATCAAATCTGACTTTCATTTCAACCTGCATATAATCAGGGAGGCAGGAATGTTTTGTGGTTAAGGTATGAGAAGGGTGGTAAAAAAAATCTATAGTGCCCAAGAAATCTCATTTTAAAAGTGATGATAGAATCCCAGCCTGGTTTGGGTTGGAAGGGACCTTAAAGCTCATCCAGTTCCAAACCCCTGCCACAGGCAGGGACACCTTCCACTAGAGCAGGTTGCTCCAAGTCCAACCTGACCTTGAACACTGCCATGTCTTAGGATAATGCTGTCTTAAGGAAGATAAAATCCATTTGGCTCCCACTGAGATTTGGACTTTGTGAGGACCTGATGCTCTTTTGAAATGCGGGATGAAGGATGAGGCTTGGGTTTGCTCAACACTCAACCCACAACATTTAGGGCTGGATTAGGCTGGATGCAAAATGATACCAACAGAAGCTAATGGGAGCTCTGCTGGGGTGGGGTCTGCAATGTGCCTCACCATACTTCCCAATGCAGGTCAGGGGATGAGGAGCAGTGCAGAATAGGGATGCCTGAAAGGAATATACTTCAAGCCTTTAAATGAAGCCAGGACAGGATTGCCTCCTCTTAAATATCTGCTTTACTTTAAGCAGTGAGATGTAAGCCTGAATCAAAAACAACCAGCTGAAACCCTGTGGCCTGTGCTAGGCAGGGAAGGCTAATTGCTGGTAATGATCCCTTCAGAGGTGGCAATCTGAGAGCAGGTAGCTATCAATCTCTTCCCTAATGGAAAGGTGTGCATGCCATTCAAACCCCCTTTGTGCTGGCCACTTGCCTCTGTCTAAGTGGTTATGCTATACTAATCACTGGAGTAAATACAAACCCTGGGTGATAATTTCCAGCAACATGTAAAGGTGTTTAGAGAAAATGAGCACTCTGCTCCCCACACCAGTATCTAGTTTTTGTCTTGTTGAAGACTGAAGGGTTTTATAAAACTCGCTCCACTTTCTAAACTATAAAGGAAAGCCCCATATCCCTCCAGCTGCTGAGTTAAACAAGGTGTTATTCAAATTATGCAGGGGGAAAAAATGCCCTAACATAATGAGAATCAAACCCTGGCTTCAGGCACCTTCATATCTGAGGACTTTAAAACACAATAGCAACATAACAGTTCAATCTTTATCTGCCAGGAGAAAATGGTCATTTAAATAAACATTAACTAAGCTGGGGAGCTTTGATGTCGCATTGGCAATTTGTTCCTGACAGACAAGATTCTTAAAGTCTTATTATGTGTCCCTGTCCACGGCAGGGGGTTGGAACTGGATGATCTTAAGGTCCTTTCCAACCCAAACCACTCCATGATCCTATGATTAAAGCTGCTGGAGACCAAGACAACCAGTCAAAGAATTCTACTGCCTCATTTGACTGATGTTTACATGTAGGGCATCAATCTTAACCCGTTCTCATTTGCTTTGGCAAAGTGCAGTGCAGAAAAAAGGTGGATTATGTTTCCTGTTATGTATTTCCCAGGCCTTTCCCATTCAGGAGCACAGCGTGGCAGCCCCTGAACTGCAGAAGAAATCACTGAATCAGCAACAGGAAACACCACGCTCAGGCTCAGCCTCTTGCCATCAGTGGGAGGGTGCCTATGCCCCCATGTCAGTGTTCCCGATGGTGTTGGAGCCCCTGAGACGAAGGAGGGCAGTCCCAGGCAGTCACAGAGGACCGGAGCCTGAAACCCAACCACAGCACATCTCACATCCAACGGAGCATCCCCCTCAAAGGGACTCGGTGTGTGATGGCACTATGGAAGGAGGAGAAGACACAGAGCTCCTGCTTTCTGTCTCTGAAATCAAGAATGGCAAGCAAAGGTAGGCACCAAAAGCATGGGAAAGACAGTGGGACTGAAAGGCATTGAATTCATAAAACCAAAGAACAGTCAAGATCTGTAAGCAGCCACACATCTCACTAAGTTGATTTGCAGCAGCTACTTGAAGTCTAACCACGGGCAGGAAAGCCACTGAGTCAGCTCTGCACAGCGCAGAATCCAAACGGAACCTCAAACATCTTACTCAAATATCACAGGGAAAGGCTTTCCATGGTACTTTGAGTGTTTAAGAGAACTGCTTGGAGGTTACTAAGGGTTGAGTCTTACTAATAAACCCGAGTACAGAACCTCCAGCCACGACACATGCAGCTATCTCTGAAATCAAGTCCTGAATTTGAGAGAATACAAATACGGAAAGAACAAAAGGATCCTTTGATGTATTCAACCACATGATGTTTAGCAAAAAACGCAAATGTTCCCTCATGCTAGAGAACACTTATCAATATTAAGGCATACACACAGGAGAAGAAAGAAGGAAGAACAAAATACAACACTTAACAAGAGGGTAATTTAGCCTGTTGGCAAGCGCTTTAAGACTGGTTCATGAAAAATTACTTGCACAATTGTTTTGCAGGGTTTCTGGGCTTTTATGCATAAATCATAGTATTGATTCAATGCAAGTATCATACTTACTCAGGTGTTCAACTGCATGTGGGCACAGTTAAAGCAAGAAAGGATTTAAGTGTGGAAATTGGAGAGGGAAAAACCATCCCCCCTGGTGCTGCGACAAGCTCAGCTACAATTGTCAAACAGACAAGTGCAGCGGTCCCAGGACCACATCCATGCAGGAGATAACTGCCAAACTGCATTGGGTTTATCCACCCGTTTTCTTTACCCTTTGAGACTGCACTTTCTTTTTGACTGAGGAAAGAAAAAAAAAGTTGAGGGCACTGGAAGCCCAAGGATGGCCAAGTGAAGGGAAATAAAATCAATTGTGTGTTACGAAGTACACCAGATGTTGCAGTCAGGGTGAGGAAAGGGAGGGAAGTGTCAGGAATAACCTGCAAGGGCTCATTTCATGGTATCAGACTGGCTAGTCACATTTCTGGTTCTTAAAATAGAGGGAAAGGCTCCTGTGGCATTACCATCTGCAGCAGAGAGAGGCACAGTCAGCAAGGATGCTGTGCCAGGCAAAAAGCCCTGGAAATGAAAATGGGCACAAAGAACCTCTCTCACTTGCACAGACATGCAGGAATATAATCACTTCCCCTCCCAATTCATCCCTAAGTATTTTCTGCATCAGAACATTATATTTTGCATCCAAAGACATTCAGATGCCCACAGCCTGGCAAACTCTCCTCCCTGCCCCTTTCTCCAATAACATGGAGATGTGTAACAAAAGCCTGATCAAGTTCAAGATAAACAACCTATATGCACTTAAAAGTAAAGAGTTTCACTTTGCTTGCACCATGGGGAAAACACAGATGACACAACACTAATTGCCCTTTCTAATGAAGACTCTTTTACCTATGCCCCAACCCTGGCAGTGTTCAAGGCCAGGTTGAACGGGGCTTAGAGCAACCCGGTCTACTGGAAGGTGTCCCTGCCCGTGGCAGAGGGTGGAACCATATGCAGTTTCCAACCCAAACCATTCTGTGATTCTAATTTGAATTCCACTCATCTTGCTGTTATTTACTATTATTACTTACTCGTGGTAACAATAATAATGAAGACAACAACATGGCCACACCAAGAAGCCACATTTGTGACACATTTGTGGCTCTCCCCACCATGGTACAGGTCTGCAGTCTGTCTGAGCAGCTTCCATCTTATCATTTATTAAAATAAACTATTAAAAATCTCACACACAACTGACAGGCACAGGAAATGATTCCCATGCCTACTTATTCCTATTCCAGCCTGTTTTTCCCATCGTCTTCCCCTTCACCAGCCATAAAACTCAAGGAAACCTCTTTGAGTCCTTTAAAAGCTGCAGCAGCGAATGTGTTTCCATCGGTGTGTTAAGCCCCAGTCTGAATTCCTTCTCTCCAAACCCAACTTTGGCTGTTGCAGCTGTAGGTCTCTGTCAGGAGCTCTGAGGCTACTGGAGAGCAGCCCCACGGGAAAAGGTCAGGTTTCATGCAAGAAGGTTTAAACCCATAATCAAGCTTTTGTTCTAAATAAGTCTCTTGCCCTAAAATCTTAATAAGTAGTAATGAAATGTTCAGGCTACCCTAATTTAATTTGACCAGTTCTTTCCAATCTAAATAAAAGAAGTGGGGTAGAGGAAGGGAATTACTTGTATTATTATTATTATAATGAAAAATAACCATCTGTGGCAGCGTCTAAAATCAAATGAATGCTTTTCTTCTTGTTCCAAAGTTACAATGAAATTAAGCTTTATTCCAATACTTAGCCACATTTACTCCAGTTCTCCAATGGTTGAGAATTCAAGCCCTAGCAGTGCTGCTAAGTGGGCTTGATGAGCCAGGAAGAGCTATGGGGTTGAAACAGCCTGTGGTGCAGTGCTGACATCAAACCTCCATCCTACCTGTAATAAAACTATGCATTTATTTAGTACTTCAGATGAAACATTCATTCATTACCACCACCCTTGCTGTAGGTATTACTGTCCTTATCTGACAGGTGTTCAGACCCAGAGCACTTGACCAAGACAATGCACAATGCCATTAATAGAGCTGGGTGTACAGCATGTGGTGCAGCCCCATCCCCTGCTCTTGGCTGTTGTCCCTTGGCCACAGGGCCTGATGCAGGATGTGACCAGCCATACCTGAGACCAGGCGAGCCGTGCAGAGGACACACAGCCTGGTGGTAAGGCTCACCACAACGGTGCCATTGGAGCCTGGCCGAAGCCTATCTGACCAAAGCTTCCACACATGCTTCAGCTTAAAACCTAATTCATGGCCCTTTCCTGGGCCTCAGAAATTAAATCTCCAGCCAACAAAACACTACACACACACACACTTGCAGTAGACACATCCTAACTGCCTTCATACCATTAGAACCATGCATACGCTTGAAGTAAACTGTGTGTTAGTCCTGCTGTTTCAAGGACTACACAGAGAAATGTATGTTCCTGTATGCTGGTTCTAAATGAAGAAGAGACGAAACACCTACAGGTCACCAGTTCTTTTCTAGCAAACACAGTACTGTTCACTCTGTTCAGGATGTGCTGCTTTGATCAGTCCCATATTAAACTACTCAAGATTGACAGAACTGTCTCTGTTTCCCCCGAGAGGCCCTTTGACAAGCTATTGGGCTTTAGTGTGAGATCTTTACCCTTTATATTCACCCCTTTTTTCCCCCCATTCCTATTGGATTATCCAATTATACATGGCTGTATCTCCTGGCAAAGGGCTCCTTCCCTCCTGATCCTTGCACTGGTTGGGTGCCTGGAGATGGATGGTGCAGAGCAGGACATCTTCAGCCGCTGGCATCACAGGATCAGCCTTAATCTGAACTAATCAAATGATGACAGCCCCTCCGAAAAGAGAAGTAATTACACAATATAGATTGTATGTATCTCTTAGGAGATGAGGACTTTGATTTGATTACCTAAATTCTCCTTAATGCTTTATGATGAAGTTAAGGATGAATATTGCTTTGAAAGCAATTCAGCCAGAACTTCCCCTTAGAAAGAAAGGCCTGAAACATGATAAAAATGGCCAAAGTCAGCAAGAAGAAACTGCCAGCCTAAGGTTTCTGTTCAGTTGTCCAAGATACAATCAGAGAAACTGATTTAAGGTAGCTGGGAAGTGAATATCCCACCAAGTTAAAAACAAGCTGAACTGGCCAGAATCAGGTGGCAGAAAAATAAGTAAATAAAAATCAATCCCACATTTTCTGGAAGTATTTTGGTTTGTTTTCATTCTTGACCTTTGCAAGCAAAAGGGAGAAATCAAAAACTGGAACAAGTGACATCTTTGGTGACCATCTTGGCTGGTACCCACAGGGAGAATAAAATAACCCACAGCTGGGTCTGGTGGCTGCTGTTCCACAGCGCCTGAACTCTAGTCAAGCACACACTCATTCCTAGGATCTTCTGGGGAAAGGGAAGTTTTCCCTCAGCATTTTCTGGCCTCCAGATGGACTGAAGGTCTCTGCTGGAGACCCTTTCCACTGGCTTTCACCTTTGAACCAGATCCCCACCAGCCGTTGAGCCTGAGACACCCCCCACCACCCTGAGACACACCGTGATTCCCAGGCTCCTGCTAGGGAGGGATTTTTCAGGCATTGATTTGATTTCCAGCCTCCAGCAGAACAGGCTCACGGTGCCAAGGTCCTGCTGCTGAGCAGCCCCTGGCATGGAAAGGCCCGTTCAGACTGGAGGTCATCACAACACTTGGAGGAGCGCTGCCCTCCCCTCCTCCCCGTTCCATCTTTGGCAGGCAGCTGGAAAGAAAAAGGTATATTTGGATCCTGTTTAAATATTGATCACAGCCTATTTTTGCTAAAACCAAAGCCTATCGATTCGTCTGCCAGTCTGCAGCCTCAGTACTTTGCTGGATGTTTTCCTGGAGATGGAAGAAGGCTCCTTGAGTTATGATGTTAGTAAGAGCAGCACAGGAGGAGTCCCTGATGTTCAAACCGCAACTTCAGAGAGAACATTTCTCATTGGCAGCGGCCTCTGGACACTCTGTGCTGCTTAATGTTTCTCTATCAGCTGTGCTGATGAGCCTTTAATAGAAAGGCTTTGGAAAGGAACTGCAGCTCCTGCAGCTCGCTCTGGAGCCTGTTTCTGTTGCGATTTCAGCCATTTTAGAGCCATGCAGGAAGAGCCAGCATCAATGCTAGCATCAGGGGTCTCTGGTCCCTGTGTCCTGCATGCAGTCCCCTTCCCAGTACTCTACTTAAGCACATCATTACCTCAAAGTGTGTGAATTCTGTCTTTGGCATCATTATGGAGGTATTTGCTGCCCTGAAGCTGAGCAAGTGCTGAGGGGTTGGGGTCGTACATGGGCACGCTGCAGTGGGGATGAGATCCCTGAGCCTGAGGAGAGCCTGTTCTACACGCTGCGGAAATCACAAGAGGGAGGGCAGAAGATAAAAGCAAACCCCACCCCCACATACACATCTACCTGCACTTTTCCATTCCCCACCAGCAATAAAGAAAGGAAAAAATCAGGTGTCCTAAATGGCTACCCGGCCTTAATCTGAAGACACAACAAGACTTTGCTGATATCCAGACTAAATCAGGCAGCAGCCTGTTCCCTTTCAGATGGAGTGTGCTATCTTGCTATCAAGAGTGTTGACTACACAGTGTTTCAGAGAAAAACAAGCCCCCCCATACGTCCTTCTATTGTATGTTACAACTCAGAGCACACTCTGCAAGGGGGAGAATAAATCCTCCCTGTCCCATGCAGCGTTTGGGCTACCATGAAGCGTAAGACTTGTTTAATCTGAATGTTTAAGGGACAAATCTCTCTCCTGCACATCTGGAGCTGCAGAGGATCTCAAGGGAAAAGCCAAATTCAATTATGCCCTCGATAGTATTATATGTGGGAGTGCAACTTGCAGTTACAGCATGAGTGCAGGTCTGAGGCTTCACTTGTATCTGACACTGATTCACTGTTCTTAGAGCAAACCACTTACAGTCTCCATTTCTCATTTGCCAATGGGCAAAAGAGGAATAAAATCACCAACTTCTCTGGGAAATCCTGGGGTTGTGCCCTTGGGTGAATGATACTGTTACAGACAAAAGTACCTCTGGGAGTATTTGAAGAGAAACGTCAGTGATTTGGGAGTTTCTGTGTTTGTGATGCAGCATTTCCTTCCCCATTTGCAGGAGAGGCTAAATTGCAAGGACAATCACATCCACTCCTGCTACCAATCCTAGGACGGGATGTTAAGTTTTTGAAGAGAGAAATTGTGCCAAGGCCGCTCCTTTTCATCAAATCCTGTTTCTTTTGGTTTCCCTCCTACAATGACTATGTAATAGAAGTGAAATCTGATTGTTTTTTAGCAATTGTTGCCAGTCTGCACAAAGTATCTCTTTATGCAGAATTTTACATTTCACCAGTTACTGCTTTTCAAGGACAGGAAAAGTTTTCCTTTTACTTTGTCTTATCTCTAAGAGTTCACTAAAGTTGAAGAATCCAAATCACTGCCAACACACAGCCCTTCTCTTTATAAAAGAAAGAAAAGGATGACTTCTAATTCCATCCATCTTTCATCCCTTTTTCTTTTTTCATTTGTCTCAAATAAGCGAGTTTGCCAGCAAGAACTGTTTTTGGAGACAGGCTGTCTGAAATGAATGTTGAAGCCTATTCTCAAAAGCATAGTTAAAATTAATTGCAACACATCATTTTGAGGCATGTTTTGAGCAAGTGGCTTGCAGAGTTTACACCACGCAGTCTCTGTGCCTTCTTCCAATCCTGTGTACTCTGTGTGTCAAGTACATTCCAGTGCCAGCTCGCAGGCAAGCCATGCACCACCAGGTAGCCCTGGCCACAGCCCCTCACTGCTACCTGTATTGCACAGCTAAAGGAATAGCTCAAAACTCAAATACAGCCTAATTCCTGCTTTTGAGTCTATACTACAATAATCCGACCCAGCACAGCAGCTCTTTAGCACAGAATCCCAGCCTGGTTTGGGTTGAAGGGACCTTAAAGCTCCTCCAGCTCCAACCCCTGCCCCGGGCAGGGACACCTTCCCTGAGAGCAGGTTGCTCCAAGCCCCTGTGTCCAACCTGGCCTTCAACACTGCCAGAGATGGGGCAGCCACAGCTTCTCTGGGCACCCTGTGCCAGTGACAAATGACCTCTTCTTGCTTGTTTTGTATCTGCTGTCTGAGAGTTTCCCTGGATGCTCTCTTGTTCTCACAATGAAAGAAATACAAAAATGAGTCTAGCTCCGGTTGCTCTTCCAAAGACAGGCTGTTGCTATTATAAGGAGTGGTACTGAGGACATATTTACTGCTCTGTCTTACAAAGTTTGCTAGGTTTCATGCTTTTAGGAAATATATTCAGCCACACTTGTGATTATACACCAATATGTTTCTAACATATCGCAGAACTGTGGATGGTGTCAGAACAGGCTGATTTTTTAGCATATCTTAAACTTTTTTTTTCCCCCTTCATTAAAATAGAAAAATTGTCACAGCATAATGTAACTTAATGTCAAAATTTAAGACACAAGCCTATCTCCCCCATCAAGGTGATTACATTTGAAATCTATGGTCTCTGTTAAGTTGGTTTTTTCAACACATTCAAGGCAGCTTCAGGAGTTGTTTCAAATGCGGGTTTATTCCAGAAGCATGTTGTGGATGCAGCCATTCCCAGCTCACCTCCAGTGGGATATCAGGAGCTGCTGAGCTCCTAGCACTAGCAGTGCGGATGCCTGGGATTAAACAACATCAGAGGGAGTATCTCTTAAAGGGTGATTTTAGCTTTCTATAACAAGGCCTTGCAAGGGGTCTGCTTTGAGAGCTGAGAACAGGGAAGCAGCATAAAAGCAGCTCAGGCATCCCTCTCTGAAATGAATTCTTCCATAATTAAGCCACAAGGCAGAAAGTGCTCTTAACACCACATTACCTGAAAGGAGAGGATAAAACATTTCTCAAGGGTCCACCAAACCTGGAGAAGCAAATCATGGAGGCCAAAGAAAAAGAGATGAAGCTGAACTTCTAAGATGCAGTGTGTCTATTGACCTCCCTCATACCAAGTGCTTTCTTCATATTCCTGTTCTTAAAACAGGGGGAAAAACCCATCCAGGAGGATGCATGCTGTTCAGAAGATAGCTAGAGGCTGAGTTGGATTTGAATTTTGATCAAAGTTTTTCTCATTTGACATGCTTTTCTGTGCCTGCATTCCCAATCTGCCTTTTTTGCCTAAAATAATGCTTCCCACATAAGAAATCTTAGGCGCCACACAGAGCAAGAAACCCTGGGCTCATGAAAGCGTAGTTTCTGCTATCTGGTGGTCCTTCTCCAGAATCCAATCTACTAGAGAAGGAGGATCAAGAGGCCTCCACCTTTTACACCAGCACCTCTCTGAGCTGTCACATGGCACAGGCACCCTGCACCACCACGCCTGCCTTTCTGCACACGTAACTTCTCCATGAGTGAGAAGGAGGCTACTGACAGCAAACTGCACAATTCCCTCATTCATTACCTTCTCTTGAGTTGAAGTAAGGTAGCCTCCCGTCTTCCTCCTCCTCTTCTTTTTGTTTCACAAAGAGAAGATGTATGAACACCAGCAAACAAGCACGGTGGCAGAGAAGCCATCTGGGAAGAGTCCTCTCCAATTCCCATCTCCAGGGATTAGCATTCATGCCGTGTCCAATCTGCAAATTGTTTGTCCGCTTTGAGGAAACGCTCAATATGGTCCGGACCGTTGATGTAACTGTTTTATAAAGCATCTTCCTTGCGGCCTTGTCCATCCTCCTCATTACCCCAAAGACAGCAGGACAGGAATGTAAGGGCTGTGTCAGCCAAAGCCGGTATTAAACAAAGGAAAACATCCCCTGGTGCAGAGAGTGAGGTGGAGGATGCACCCAGCTGACCTGGGGTTTGCTGCTGTTTGTCCTGTTGGGGTGTGACATCCATGTGGTGATGGATGAGAGGTGCTGGAGAGCCTCGGTATTGATTGAAGAGTCATTCCAGAGGGACCAGGATTAGTGTGGATTAGGGCATCTGCAGCTGCTTGCTTTACTCTGATAGAAGATTATGTGCAGTGCATGGCTCTTCCACTCAGGTTGCTCACGTCTTAGTGCACAGAAAGCTGAGAGGCCCAAAGCATAAAACCACATAATACTGCTCCTCCAAACACTGCAAAGCCACTGCAATACTTTAAAACATGGATTATCTCCAGCTTCTGCTCTTCTTGATGGTTCCACCTCATTTATCTTGCTACTTTAATTCCCTTAAATGTGTGTTTTCTTTACAGGCTACTAACTACAGAAAACTTGGAGCAATCAACTGAAGTTTATGCATCGACATAGCACTTTGTTAGCTGTGAATTAATTTCCAAGGGGGCGGTGAACTTTAATGAAGTTGGAAATTGAATCATGCTGTTGTGTTTAGGGAGATGCAGGAGTCTAAAAGGGGGCTGTCCATTGGAAAGGCTCCTTGGCCAATATGAATATGAAACCACAGTTTGATCAAGCATCCTTATTTCTTCACGGTAACCTTCCTCTTTCTGAAAGCTTTGCTCTCTTTGGATCTATTCAATAACCAATTTCAGTCATTTTTTAGGTTCCTTGCAATGACCATCTCAGTGTCTTGAGAGATACTGGAGACTTGGAGACAGGGAGCAGCCAAAGCAAGCCCTGCAGGCATTCCTTGAGCCACAGCTTCTCCCAGCCCAACCCTTGGTCACTTTCTCCTTCTCAAAAGCAGCACCAGACTGACCCTGCTGTGCCACCTCATTGGAAACCTCTACAGAGATGCGTGCCTAGGCTTGTGTGCATTTGCAATGTGACATTGCAAATCCAACTTTCCTCTTGGAAACTTGGGAGTGTTGCCATAGAAATTGCATCAGGGAAGTCACCAGGTTGATAGCTCGTGTCCTCCAGGATTGCAAAGGCTCAATCACACCCTGCTCCCCAGGATGGGCTCCTCCTGCTGAGCTCTTGCACCCACACGAAGAAACCACCTTGTTCCACAGGATTAACTTGTGATCAAACATGCATGTGTGCATTCACATTCACTGACAGAAATTACAGTAGCTGTTGGAACAAGAAGCCACGTGTCTGCTCAGGAAAAGCAATTCTAAAAAACTAAATAAGTAATAATAATAAAAATAATAATAATCCTTATTATTGCAACCTCTCCTTGGGGCGCCCTGCAGCTGCATGTGGCTTAGTACCTGCCAGCAGGCCAAGTAAGCAGAGTTACTCCCATTTCAGGAGTGAAACGTCAGAGTAATCAGAAGCGCCCTGGGAGAGCTAGGAACAGATGTCCCATGGCCCTGCTGAGTCCCTTGTCCTACAGCTCTTCCCCAAAGCTGAGACCAGATCTCAAGAGTCCTACTAGGTTTTTCCCATTGAACATGCTGGAAACCACGTCTTCACCGAATACTCTGCTGAAAATGCAAAGTAAGTGCCCAGGGCCACTGGTCAGTGACTCCCAGTGACAGTGGCCCTGCACCAGACCCCTCAGACCAAAAACCCACTTAAGAGGCACCAAATAACTGGTGTCTGTTGAAGGCATTTGGCTCTCAAGCAGCACCTTCCTCTCCTTCGACTGGTCTGACAGATTTTCCTTTTGAACAACTTTGTTTCTTCATGGATTTGTCTATTTGGAAAGGTCAGGGTACTACATTGTACTCCACATTATCTCTTCCTCACGTCCCTGTCCCCATAGCAATCATGCCTTCAGCACCTTTCCTGCAAGGCTCTGACACTCCCAAATCCAGCTGAGACTTCTCGGGACTTTAATTAATGAGATAACAAAAGGGAAAACACCCCAAGAGTGAACCCCCGAGTTGAAGACTTTATCTGCTCTTTGCAGCTGCATCTTTTTTCTCCCTCCTCCTTTTTTTTTTTTTGAGCTGCATTCCAAGTCCATCAATACTGTTTCCCATTAAATTAAATAGCTTATTGACTGGTGTGAGCCGTAGCCATGAGGCCGATAGGATCCGAGCGCAGTACTTCCTCAGTGCAAACAATCACAGGTCACTGCACAGTAAATCAGTTGGTAATGGAGTTTGAACTCTGCGAATCAGTTCTGTGTACCCTTTTTATTTGTTTTTAATTTGTATCAATGGTAATTCTGTCTGTTTCAATTTATGTGACGGCCGCAGGTTGTGGAGCAGCGGAAACACCATTCTTCTTCTTGTTAACCATTGAGTTCACGGCACTGTGGCAGCCAAGCACATCTAAGCTCCCCCGTGTTAAGGTTTCTTGGAACCTGTTTTAGTCTCCTCTGGCTTTCTTCTCCATCAGTGATACCATCTCCCTGGAAATAAGCACTGGCTCATGCTGCTCTCCACCAAGATGCCACATTCCGGAGCTGTCAGAGCTACTCCGACTCTGTCTGCAGATGCTCCATCCCAGGCACATTCCCCCAGTTTCCAACTGTTTAGGGACCTCCACCTGGATTTGAGAACTAACTATTCATTAATGACTCTATGAATTTACCTCATCCCTTTCTGAATCCATTTATCCCGTCAGCATCTGTGATACCTGGTGGCAAAGAGTGCCACAACTTAATTATGGATACTACTTCCTTCTGCTGCGTTAAACCTACTGACAGATAATTTTGGCAGGTGTCTCCTAATATTTGCTATGTGAGAATGAATGAACCCTCATTCCTGACACCCTTTTTAAAAATTCTCATCCATCACCTCTGCTCAAGGGAAGGGTTCTGCTCCAGCAGTCTTCTCTGAATTCGGTCCATCAACATCCCTAGCGCTGCCCTTTCTACCTTGATCACTTCCATGGTGCTGTTTTGCAGCAGGAAGACCAACAGTGGTAAGTTCTGTTGCTGTGAGCATGCCAAAGATTTATACAGCTGCATAAGGTTTCTCTGGTTTGTTTCAGTTTCTGTTTCCTTCTCAATAATTCATATAGTTCTGCTTGCAAACACTTCACGGGTAATTTTTTGCGCAATAATTCTTAAATCATAGAATCACAGAATGGTTTGGGTTGAAGGGACCTTAAAGCTCATCCAGTTCCAACCCCTGCCACGGGCAGAGACACTTTCCACTAGAGCAGGTTGCTCCAAGCCCCTGTGTCCAACCTGGCTTTGAACACTGCCAGGGATGGGGCAGCCACAGCTTCTCTGGGCACCCTATGCCAGCGCCTCAGCATCCTTACAGGGAAGGATTTTTCCAGTGCTATCTGCTTGCACACAATTAGGGCTCTGTTTCCCTTGTGCATTAGTTTACACTTAAAATCACTATATTTGACTTGCTGTTTCTGTCTCGGACACTCAACATGCCAAGTGCTCCAGGTACTGCTCCAGTTATGCCCCTTACATTAACGAGGGCTGCTCTGCTTCAACTGCACAAGCACCGTGGCTCTCTGCCTGCATCCAACTTTACCAGCCCAAAGCCTGGTTGCTTCTTTCTTGGTTTCTAAACAAAACCAGATAAAATCCCTCCTCAGCCTGCAGCAGTGTATGTTTGCCCCCTCATTGCTAATGCATCCAGCTCTCAAAAGCCTTTAGTGTTTAATGAATTCATTGAAGTGATAATATGAGGTGACTCGCATGTCAGGTTGTTAAAACAGTGATAAGACATTGCACTAAGGCAACATTACCACTACCAACTGCATTATAATAGTCAGGGAATGTCTTGTGATATTCCCATATAAACCAAGTGAGTTCAGAGTGTCTGGGCCCTTCCTTCAAGCTGCTGCCAGGACAAGAGGCTGTGTTGTGCCTGGGTGTGTGTCTGCCTGGCCTCACAGAGGGGACGTGCACACCATGTCTGCTTGCAGAGTCACGCACACACGTTTCTCCTCTACAATGTTTTGTGAATCTCCCCAGACGTGTTGGGAAAACTGTCACTTGCACAAACTTCCCTGCAACCACAGTGTGATTTTTTTTTTTTTTTTCAGAGCTATTAATCAAGGGCTAAAGTGGAACCAGCTTGACAAAAAGGAAAATAACACCCATCAACTTCTAAAACCTACCAAGGAAGTACCTGAGTGAGGCAGAGGTGCACTGAGGCATTTTTAGCTGTACACAGGTGTTCACATTCCCCACATCACAGAGTCTTTCAGGTTGGAAAAGACCTTTAAAATCATTGAGTCCAACAATTAACTCAGCACTGCCAAGTCAGTGCAGGCTGCAGAAGCTGTCCCAGAGGTTTGGGAACCTCCCGAGCAGCCACGATGCTCCTGGCTCATCCCAGACCCCAAATCCTGCTCCCCAAACCCCACTCAGCTGCTGCAGGTTTCTCCAATATTGGCGTTTTCTTCTCCTCTTTTTTCCCTCCCTGCCACTCTCTGAGTGATTCTGGGTGATGCCTCCACACTACATGAAGTCTCATGATGTAAAAGTGTTCCCAGGGGCTGACAACCCAAAACTGCCCCAGCTCTTTGCTCCCGGTGCTGGAGCCCCTGCAGTCAACATGCCTTTTGCATGTGTGCCTTGTCCACAAACAGCACCACTGCAAGAGTGATGACATGCCCTCACCAGGAAAAGCAGGTATCCTTAGCACATTAGTCAAACAGAACTAAACCCCAATAAGGAAGGAGGTTTGCAGGCCAGCAGGTACCATAAACCGGAATAAATCATTCTTGTTACTAAATCCCACCTTCCCTTCCCCAGTCCTGCACAGCAAATCAGTCACAGGGCGAATAACTTCACTACCATGGCCAAGGGCTTTTCGGGCTTGGGCAGGAGGTGTTGAGGGGCAGGATGTGCAAGGATGGTGCTGGGCATCCCGCTTGGGTTTGCCTTTATCTGTATTGTCCTTGCACAGAATGCAACAGGAGAGGGTTTAAGCAGCTAAAGAGTGCCTGGAGCTTGCCAGGAATACTGCTGTTAGCATCACTGCCTAAAACTTGGTGTCTACAAAGATTTTGCACAAGGACAGGCTCAAGGCTTTTCTTTCCTCTTTTGCCACCCATCATGGGCTCAAGGAGTTAAGAGACACCCCTCCTTGACAGCCTTCCCTCCACTGCTGGACAACTCTAAGAACCACCATTGGATTACATGTGAGCTCTAGGCCACATGGGATTTATTTAATAAATAAGAGATTTTCTGTGGTTGTATGAGCCTCTGAAGCTGACCAAAGAAGCTAATAGATTGTGCGATCACTTCTATCATACAGCAAACAACAACGGGTCACAAAACTATAAATCAGAGGCTAATGGATTTTCAACGACGTGCTTCGGCCCTTTGTACATTTTTTGATTTGCTTTTAATTTATATTGATCTTCCCCCCATTTTTCTCCAATCCTTCTCGTGTCAGCAGGTCAGAAAGCATGCCAAGAGGAGTATAATCTCATGGAAAGGCAGAGAGGTATAAGAGGAGTGCAAATGCATATGCATGTACTTCTAAAACCTGGCAGAGCCCGGTGCCGGGGGCTCCGAAAGCTGCAGCATTGGAGCAGCTCCAGCACTGAGTGGCACCATCTGGGGACCTGTCACTCAAGAGGGTGATTTCCCCAGGCCAGGAGCCACGCAGCTCCCAGCAGGTTGGGGGTTCACCTACCAGGGAAGGTCCTTCAAGAAGCAGGAAAAGAAAACGCTGCTATTTAAATGCTCCAACCACTCTCAACTTGGAACTCCCCCAGAAGCGATAAACATTTGCTTATTTACTGCCTTCACTCTGGCTTGACTGCACTAATTTATTGTGATCACATCAGTATTTCTAATTGCTTAATGCTAATCAGCATAGGTTTCCAGCTTTCTATTAATTGCAAGAAGAAAAGATGCTTGATGGATAGAAACAGGTTGCCTTGTGCAGCAGAAAGGCAGCAGGGAGAGGACTCAGCTCTATCTCACAGCTCAGAGCTACCCATGGGATGGTCTTGCTTCTCTCCTCACCTTCACTCCCACAGAATAAATCCTAGATAGGAAATGACTGATTGAATATCCATGATAAACCATATACAGCTCAGTCCCAGCCATGCAAAGTGCTGTCAAGCAGTCCTGAATAAGAAGTGTATTAATAAAAATCATGATCTGCACCCAAACAGAAAAGGGCTAAATTCTTCAAATAAATGACTCACAACAAATAATGTGACCAGCTCTCAGGATCAGCTTATGCCCTGAAGCATGAAGATTATCAGCTCCATGCAATTTTCTCCTAGCTGATGTAGCTGCAAAGACTATTCATATTCATATAAATGTCTAATGTCTAATCCTCTAATCTAATCCTTTTTTTTCCTGCTCATGCTAAAGCTCCACATCCGATACTCAAAAGCCTTATTGACAAAGTACTGCAGAGAGGAGGAGCAGAGCACAGACACCAAACCCACCAAGCTCTGCCTCTTCTTGAGGAGTTTTTACTTTCCTCTTTACAAGTGGGGGGTGAATTTGCAGGATGACTGCAGGTATTTTTGCCCTTTGCCATTTCTCACACCCTTGCCTCGTGTCGGAGCGAGGTGATTATCCTCCACTCCAGCCTTCAGAGAGCTTCAGGAGCGGTGGCATTTCATCACCACCTCAATTAAGCTTCATCACTGTAAATAATAAAGGAGTCTGTGCCATATTATTTGTTGGTCCTGAGAGAGGGAAAATCTCTGGACCCTGAACCCAGCACAAACATGATGTGGGTATCAGAAATGAAGTTTGTCCTTTGGTGCTGTGCTTTGGCCAGCCATGGTGACATCCTTTGGAGCTAACCACAGCCTGAGCACCCAGTAAGGCACTTTGTGTCTTACATATGTCACAAGCTAAAAGGAGAAGAAAGCTGTTCAGCATTTAGATCATATGGATTTGCCAGATTTCAGTAACGTAGAAGGAATG
>NW_009937311.1:25191-44329 GCF_000696875.1 Nestor notabilis
GGAATGTGGCTGAGCATCCCAGAGCAATACCTGCTGCTGCCTGCAAGCTGGGGCTTTAGGAGGAAAAGGCCTGGGTCAGAAACAACACCACACACCTTTTAATTGCCCACTTCATACAGCAACTGGAAAGATGTTTGGATGGGGCTTGGAGCAACCTGCTCTAGAGGAAGGTGTCCCTGCCTGTGGCTGAGGGTTGGAACTAGATGAGCTTTAAGGTCCATTCCAACGCAAACAATTCTAGAATTCTATGTGTACCTATTTCATACCAGCATAGAGCAGAGGGTGACTTATAAGAACTCTTGGTATCATTTCCTTCTCTTTCTGAAGCAGTTTATATGTGGCAATTTGTACTTGTTATTTGCAATGTGATCCGATTACTGGGATGACAAGTGCCTGCTTCATTGCTATTGTTCTGCTATATCCATGACAATCTAAAAATAATGCTCTTATACTGCCTGGAACACTCTCCTCCTCACAGCACAATCTGCCTGTTGGAGATGGAGAACATGATCAGTTCATGCAGCAACCAGTGGGGATGTGGGGACTGAGCCTTCGGTCCAGGCAGGGTTTGGAAACAAGCCCATTGACACGGCAGAGCTTCAGCCAGAAGGGATGAAGATGGGATGAAGACGGAGCAGCTCTTCAGTAAGCAGTAGTAGCACGGCCTGGGCCTCTCCACTGCTCAGTGTGCAGCACCATGTTTATTTAGGGGTATTTAGTTTGTGCACACTCTGGGGTAAAGATTTGAACCAGGTACAGGAATTATAAATCCAGACATGGTTTGTGGCCTCTGAGCATTTCTATAACAAAAATTAGACCCCTGGATCTGGTGCTCACTGGGAAGCAGGCTGAAACTCAGCAATCCATTATCTCACTTAGACCAACAAATAAGCATCAAACAGGAACTTCTTTCAAATCACTGTGGACTTGGACCAATTTTGAAACACTGCCCTAGAGCAGAAAGACTTAGTATCCTATTTATTAGTCCCCTGGGGCCAGCCAGCTTCTCCATTAACTTTTAGCTCAAACTAATAGCACATTCATAAGCAATTCTGTGGGTGACTGTAGCTGAGACTTTAAGCTGCTCTATTTTTTTTCCCTTAGAAATTATCTTTTTGCTTGATGATATGGAATTATTTATATGACAACTCACATTAAAAGAACCTGTGCTCTTATAGGCAAAGACATTTTTTCCCAGACAACACTGCTATAAAATTGTTCTAAAACTACTGGCTTCAAGGGACAGAGTTTTGCCATGATTAAAAAGGAAGACTTTTGCCTTCAAATATTGCCCTTTTTAATAGCTTAAACAGGCATTTCCACATTGGTAGGGTTTTAGCTGTGTTGTCAGACGAAGCTGTTCTGGATTATAAATTCTTCCACATGCTTTTCAAAGATACTGAATGTTTTGCAAATACAAATTATTCTAAAACGCTTTTGAGTCCCTGTGCTATGTCCATTCACTGCTCTTTAAGCTCGGCTACAGACAGAGACACAACAGCTCCGCTTGCTTCTAGAGCTCTTGTTCCTCAGTTACATCTGTTGCACTCAGTAATGTGAGAGAGTTTTTGTGTGCATTTGTTTGAGAGTGTTAACATATGCACGTGTCCTTCAAAAACACATACAATGCTTGAGTCAGCAGAGCCAACTCAGTATGATGCTTTGGGTAATGCAATGTGAGAAATTTCATCATTAATCCAGAGGAGAAATAAAGACACAGAAATCCTCAGTGTTCTCATCATTTCAGACAACAAATTCAAGCCAGGCTGGACGGGGCTTGGAGCAACCTGCTCTAGTGGAAGGCATTCCTCCCCGTGGCAGGGGGTTGGGGCTGGATGAGCTTTAAGCTACGTTCCAACACAAACCAGTCTGGGATTCTGTGCTTTATTTTCCTATCTGTTGTTTCTGCTGTATAGCTAACATGGTCATTTGTATTGCACTTGCTCATTCGGGGAAGAGAGACTACACGGTTCAGAGAGATAACAGAGAGAGCCCTGGGGTCATCAGCTCCCAGCCTGGCACCTCTGTAGGGCAGAGGACACTTTTTACAGCAATGACTGCTCATTTCCTTGCAGGAAATCATTTGGCATCTCTGATTTCAGGTCCAGGAGAATACCCCTGCAAATGCCTTTTAGTGGACCCTCATTATCATTTGTAGCAACAAGTCTAAAGGTTAAGTCCCAGTCCAGGCAAACAGTTGGCCACAAGCTCCAGTTTTACATGTACTTATACACAAAGCTCACTGTAAGTTAATCGGATTTTCAGCTCATCTCCTGACCCAGGATACTTTTAGTGAATTACACCTGGATAAAGTAGTGATGCTGAATCCCCATCCTCTCCACAGCCATGCATGTCCTGCTCAGAACAAGATGGGCAGGTAACACACTATAGAGAAGAAACGCTGATAACGCATCACTGCCACTGCCACAGGGCTTGGTAGCTGCAGGTAGACGAGGCCGTTACCCCCAGAAATATGAGTGTTTCACCATTCTCCAGAACCAAGGGCTATAAATCCCTGACTAGGAGCAAAGAAGCTTTTCCTAGCTGAACTAAGACCCCAGTGGTGTCTTAGCTGTAGATTAATATGGCTTCTAGGGCTTAGTAGAAGAGGACCAGGGAGACTGGGTTATGATGTTGTTTCCCTTTTGAGCGAAGCTTTCACTCCACACAGGTCTCATATACAGTGAGTTCAGATCTGAAGGGGCTCTTTCTGGGCACATACACCCAAACCATGCAGCTTGGATGTATGTGCCTGGCTGCACGCTCACAGCACTGGGACTGCTGCAGGGGAGCTCCCTCTCCTGCCTCTCACCTCAGCCCCCAAAGCACCTGCATATATAAAAGGTTACAGACCTGCTAGATGTACTCTGTGTAGTTAAGGTGAAAATATGTGCTGCCCTGATAACCTCTCCAGGATGGCTTTACTGGCCGCTCTGTCCCCTGCTGACAGACTTATTAGCCCATACCTACACAGGGGAGCCTGCCTCTCAGCACCTTATTAAACTTGAGCCAAGCCAAGGATAACAATCTGAGACCCCAGTAATTACTTACTCTAAGGCTGTAATAATAAAGAATCATGGAAACACTGAAGCAGTTTCAGTAGTGCTAAAGCTGAGGACTCCGTGCAAACACAACCTGTCTAGAACAGCTCGGAAAAGCAGCTTGCTTCAAGCTGCTCTCCTTTCTTGCTCAAGGGTATCACAAGCTGAGCAAGTCCTGGCATTTACCTGCTGTACCCCAAGTACCCCAAACTATGGCACAGCCTCATCCCTGTAGTGGCAACTGATGAGGAACACTTGTCACTATGGAGGTGATGAAGCTATGACAGGCAGAAACCCAATACAATGCATCCCAGGAGGAACAGAAAATTCAAGCAGTAGAGAGGAAACAGCCAAGAACAATGGCTGGAAAAAGAGCAATGCTGGGCAGTGACAATAAGATGAGTTAGAAGGAAAAGCTGCTCATGCTGCAGCCTGTTGCTACTGGGAGAAAAGCCTGGTGCACGGACTAGCATGAATGGATGGAGAGAAATCGTGTTCTTCATTCAGAACAACCCTTACAAGGAGGGACAAAAGGCAGTGGGGTAGGCAGAACCAGTAAATGACTCCTAAAGAGCTCTAGGTGGGGTCTAGAGCTCTTGTGCAAGTTCAAAAGAAGTAAATATTAGGGAAGATAAAGCTGCCAGACTGGGGTCCACTGGTGGTACCTTCAAATCACATACAGAGGGTTCATTGTTCTGCAAGGCCAGCACAGCCTACAGGAACTTGGAACTTCTCATACCAAATCCTTAACCTCACCCCAGGCACACAAGCAGGAGAAGAGCTTATTTATAGGCTGGAGATCTCACAAATGCTTCCAACAGCTTGCGAGGCCAAAGCTCACGGATGGTTTCTTGGGCCGTTTTAAACATCCTTCTCAAACACTGACCTTTGACTGTGTAAGGAAATAAAGACACACAGAACAACAGCCTGTATGAAGAATAAAAATGTTGAAATTAATAAATCATTAAAGGATTTTGATGCCCAACAGCAAGCACAGACCTTTTATCCTTTATTTCTGCTTTGCAACTGGCAACTAATCCTGTGAAAACAAGAACAAATTATTTATATTCTCTTAGTATCCCATAAATCAAATATTGCTTAAGGACCAAACTAATATTTTGAGAACTGAATATGGGATTTGCTCTGACTCACAACATGCACAGAATCTCAGTCTGCTGTGATATGAAAAGGCTGAGATATGAGATCCAGAAAAATAAGGAGTCTGAAATGCAGGCAGCAGGAGGAAATAATTTACCATAGCATTGCCCAGTTTGGCTTTGTATAGTGAGAGAGCTCTGAAATGGAGTTATTGTGCTTTCTGTGTGGTGTTTCGCTTTTAAATGCAGATAGTGGGAATCTATCAAAACGTTGTTTCCTTGTTTCATTTTGCCCACATTGAAGACATTGATATAGTTGAACTGCAAAAACACATCCATTGACCCTCTGCACCTCCTTTCTTAAGCTACAGACTAGCAAGAAAAAACAAAATCCCACAAAGCCATATACAGTCACTTGTGTTTTAAAGTAAAACCAGAATGACAAAACCTGAACACTCCAACTTGATTTCCATCCCAACCCATGCTACAGCAGATGGGTACCCCGAGCAGCCAAGCCACAGCCACCTGAAAAGCAGGATTTATACAAACACCAAAACCCTTTCACTGGAGCTTTGTAAGCCCCAAGTGCTTCTAGAAACAGTATTTTAGTGATTAGAATAGGCAGAAACTCCCGTTATTTACAACAGGCTTTTTCACAGTATTTATCTGTTTTCCTAAGAATCAAAGAGGAAGGAGACAGACCTGGCAAATAGAACGAGTTGATGTAATACTGAACTGCTCCTGGAAGACAGCCCTGTGGAAATCAGTGAGTGGGCAATCCAGGAAGCTCACACCTTCCTGCTCAGCAGGAGCATGCAGGGACCCGCACGCTGAGCCCGAGCCGGTGCCAGGTCAGCGCTTCCTTGGGTAACCCCTGCCTGTGGCCAGGAATGGCAAAGGATTCCCGCCCCCCGGCTAAATAAATGAGCAGTACAAAGGAGGGAGCACACTGCTTTGCACTGTGATCTCCAACAGTGTAAAGCAGATGGAAAATTCAGATTTGGTGGGAGGGAACAGGCTCCATGGCACTGTGGACCAACCCCACCAGCAGCCTGTGGAAGAGGTGGGCTTTTCCACAGGAAACAAACATTAGTTAAAACTAGAAAAATGCTTTGAGGGGACAGCGAATTTCTGTCCTTTAGAGAGCAGGATAAGCTACTAGCCGGTGGAAATCTACCACCTATCTCCCATGCTCTCTGGAGCATCAACTCCGAATGTAGTTGGTACCAGCAGATGCGATGAGATGTCCCATATGTGGATTTCCTGCTCTCCTTGTGCCCCCCACCTTGTGCTTACACAGACAACTGATGAGGGAAGGCCTGTATTGCTACACCCCTCACCAAGGGGGCTGAGCATTTCTTACAGATAACTCTGGGAGCATGATGCTGGTCTGTGTGTTCACACCCATTCAGCTTTGCTATGAACAGCTCTCCCGGGTGCCTCAGTGGTAGTCGTCCTGCTGGGAGCAGGCGATGCCACACAATGCAATGCAAACCCCACCGCTTGGAGAGGCCTCATCAATGATTTTAACCTCCTGACCTGGAATGAAAGAGGTAATTTGATCACCATGGAAACGGGGAAAGGCCTCTCCCCTGCCAAAAGCGGGCTGAATCATCTGCCTTGGCTCTGTGAGATGGGCAGGACAAGGATAACGCAGCCTGTGAGAGAACAAGCTTGAAGCCTGATAATGATGCGTGACAGCTTCAACTTTGGGTCACTCCTGGTGCATGAACTGTCAGTTGGCGTGACAGCAGCAGCAGCTCCCCACCCCATCACGTGCCAGCAGAGATGTGACAATGTTTCTGGGGATTTTATTAGTAGTTTTCAGCAAGGACCTCAAAATGCAAATGGTTTTGCAGCTTCCGTGGGGCTCCAGGGGAGATAATTGCTGGAGGTTCTTGCAGGAAACGCTCCCTTGCCATTCACTATGTTGCTCTGAAGGTTTTAATCAGCCCTGTTCACAGTGAATCTGGGATCAGATTCCTAGAATGGTTTGGGTTGGAAGGGACCTTAAAGGGAATTTACTCATCCTCTTTGTAAAAGGGGATGAGAGAATTTTTCAGGCAGTTACAAAATCCCACCTCTAAGTGAACAACCCCACAGGTTAGTATTAACCTCAGCAATACAAGTAGCAGCACTAGTAACATCAGAGTGCCTGGAGATGCCTGGTGAGAGCAAAAGTCCTGCTCTTTAGGGACTGTATTTGCACATAAAGGTGAGAGAAAATGACAAATTGCCGTTTGCAGCTACAAATTCAAGTTCACAAAGCCTAAACCACTGTCCCATGGTCAGCATCAGGCATAAAAGCTTCATCCCATGCAACAGAACCACACAAACAGAACCAAAGCTCCATCATTACATCAATCTACTGTTTGGCCAAACTGTCCCTGAGCAGTAGTGTAAGCTCCCCAGATAAAGCCACCTTCACCCAGCAAAGACAGGAGCTGCTCATCCCAGGCTGCAGGCGAGGCAGCAGCACATGAAGCACGAAGGTTTGTTTAATGGTTTTTAATTAATTTTAATTACTTACTTTGTTGGGTTTTTTTTAAGCAGTAGCTTAACCTCAGTGAGTCTCAGCCCCTCTGATCGCTCTGGGACTTCTGCCAGCTTCCTCATTACACATCAGTTCCCCTAACACCATCTGATAATGAAATGGGCTTTAAAAGAAAGGGACAGAGGAAAAATCAAATACCTTCAGCAGAACCCCAGGGAGCTGCGAGAGGATTATGATTTGGCTTGGAGATAAAATGACAGTGTGGGGGGTTGCTTTATGAATAACACAGACCTGTGTTGAACGTGTCCTACTTTTAAAAGACAAAAGTCTTTAAGGACTTTCTACCTTCAGGGCTTCTTGCAGGACCCCTTCCACACGGCAAGCAATCGAGACAGTCAGGAAGGAGAAGGTTACACCTTGAGCAGCCAAGGAGGAGTGGGTACATAACCCTGCCATGGGCCTGTGCACCCAGTCAGAGCAGCACAGATGGAGTATCCCATTGTCCTGCCCCAATCCATTTTGGAGCACCACCTGCTGATTTGACGCAGTGAATCAGAGGTCCTGCATCCAGCCCACCCTGCCCAGCAGAGCTCTCACATCCTCCAGGGATTTTTCCAAGTATATCAAGTACTTCAGTCTCCCATGACCAGTACATCCTCTCCCACCCTCTCTTCCCGCTGACATTTACCAGCCTCCCCAAAGCTTCAGGGCTATTTGTTAGCTGACTACAGGGTTTACTCCTTTTGCTTTCTCTGATCTCCTCTTTAGATCTTCCTTCCAGCTTTTTAAAAAAATATTTACTTATTCCGATGCTGCTCCAGAGCAGCTCTGCCCTGGAGCCAGGCTGAGAGAGCTGGGCTGGTTCAGCCTGGAGAACAGAAGGCGCCTTAAGGGGAAACCTTAGAGCAGCTCCAGTGCTTAAAGGGGCTACAGGAAACCTGGAGAGGAGCTTTGGACAAGGGATGGAGGGACAGGACAAGGGGAATGGCTTGAACCTGCCAGAGGGGAGATTGAGATGAGATCTTAGGCGAAGTTCTTCCCTGTGAGGGTGCTGAGGCGCTGGCACAGGGGGCCCAGAGAAGCCGGGGCTGCCCCATCCCTGGCAGTGTTCAAAGCCAGGTTGGACACAGGGGCTTGGAGCAACCTGCTCTAGTGGAAAGTGTCTCTGCCCGTGGCAGGGGTTGGAACTGGATGAGCTTTAAGCTCCCTTCAACCCAAACCCGTCTGTGATTCTCTTTACTGCCACTGGGATCCTTTTCCACCTCTATCTTGATCAGCATCCAGAAGATCCTTCTGCACCAAAAGGCACTTGCAATCTGCATCTCACTCCCTATGAAACTCTGCACGGGCTTCACCACAGCGGGGGTGTGGGTGGTGGAAGAAAGATGCTGGTGCCTCTGGAGTGTGCCTTTGCTCCTGTTTGGTTTTATTAACACACACTGCTCTGGTTCACCATTCAAAACTTACTCCCTGTAGCTCTACTCTCAGCCCAGCTCATCTCCTTCAAAGGATCTGATATTTGCACAGGCTACAGAAAGGAACCTGTAAAATTTGGATGCTCTGCTAAGGCTTATCTGAACCTTGGTGCAGCCTCTAAACCTGGGCTCCAAGTTCCCCAAGAGCACATTTTCATTAGAGATGGCTGGATGTTCCCAGCCAAAGCTGGGAATGCTTTTAAAAATATAAACCCTTTTTTGGCCTTGCACCTTGGTTTGTGGGCAGCAGGAAGCAGAAAGGAAGAGAAAGGGTTTTTTCAATGTAGAAAATAAGCAAAACGTTGCAGATATTTACTACTATTGCTGCCTGCATCAGGCTTTATTGACAGAAACACTGCTGTCACCACGGTCACCAGCAGCCTAAAGGGCTCATACTTTCAACAGGCTCCCACTGGTACACATCAAAGACAGCTTCGTGAAGACAGATCAACCACAAGGGGTGGCTGAGGAGCCTCCACCACTGGTGGGACCCTCTCCAACAAGGATCTGTCCTGAACTGAAGCTGAAACTGGTCTAAGTCCCTGAAACAGCCTGGCCAGCCACAAGGGCAGTAGAAGGTGAGCGAGCAGTGGATGTACCACAGCCACCACCAACAGGAGCTGGAACAAGCACCAGAGAGAAACAGGGACTGTGAGTGGAGGGGAATGGGACAGCAGGACCATTTCCCACCTCCCAGCTGTTGGAGGGATGTGCGTAATTCATAGTCCATAGATAGTATGTATCTTACTCATGAAAGTTTAAAGACTGGTTACTCCTATTGACCATTAAAAAGCAATTTTTTCCCCCATGTGTGACAAGGACTATTGACATTCCCTTATCCTTGGAAAAAAGTAGCTGATGTCCTGACACCCTCAGAGTCCCACATCACTCGTGCACATATGTTGAGACTTCCATGTCCCTGAGCCACCAATGAGCTACCAACCAAGCCACATTAAAATCATTTCCTGTCTATATTACAGCTATCATCCAAATGTGTCGTTAAAGCACTATGAAAAACTGACAATCTGATTTCATGCATTTAGACCTAACATTTTAGTACTGCAGGAGTGAGGTGAGATTTTTCTCTCTGCCGCAGGCAGTGTGGTGATGTTTAGTGTGAGCTAAATTCCTTTGCTCTTCTAACCCCACTGAATCACTGCTGTCAGCACCCACCTCAACCTGCTGCCTGCATGCACATTTCTCTTACTGAAGCTTTTCCTGGGGCTGCTGCTGCAGGAAGGACCATGGGGCTGATGTCCAACATGGTGAGCAAGGGTGAGAGACAGCCCTGGGCAGAGATTCAGGGCATACGTGTGCTCAGGACTTCAAATCTTGGTGCTGTTTAGAGCCTGGAGCCCTGGAAGGTGATGCTTTGGCTTGTCACACAGAGGAGCAGCTAAGGCTAAGATAGAAAAGCTGATTTTTCTTTCCTCTGCAGCATGTAAGAAAATTAAATTCATGCCCAATGGGCCTAAACACTCTTGGTAGCATTGAAGTGCAAAATTGAGCTAATACCTTTCTGATGTTTAAACAATTATTCATGATATTTTTATGCCAATCTAGAAGCAGCTATAAAGCTTTTGGACCTGCCATCACAGACTGAAAGAGATGTAAGAAATAAAAGGAAGGGAAAATATACTTAATTAGTCATAGGGAGTTCTCTGGATAACACAAAGACACAATGTTGTGCCAGTATTATTCTTGAAGCTTCTACCTCAACTGATGAACTCATTTTTGAGATGCATACAGGTAGGACAGAATCAGAGGGTGATGGCCACAGGGGTGCTGGCTTTGTTGAGGGGTTTTTTCCCTACTGAAGCAAAGAAACCATGTATGTTTTCAAGTCTGTTGTAGTTCAGACTTAATCATAGAATCCCAGACGGGTTTGGGTTGGAAGGGACCTTAAAGCTCATCTGGTTCTAATGCCCTGTTAATGCACAGGGACACCTTCCACTAGAACAGGTTGCTCCAAGCCCCTGTGTCCAGCCTGGCCTTGAACACTGCCAGGGATGGGGCAGCCACAGCTTCTCTGGGCACCCTGTGCCAGCGCCTCAGCCCCCTCACAGGGAAGAGCTTCTGCCTCAGAGCTCATCTCAGTCTCCCTTCTGGCAGGTTAAAGCCATTCCCCTTGTCCTGTCCCTACAGGCCCTTGTCCAAAGCCCCTCTCCAGGTTTCTTGTAGGCCCTTTAAGCACTGGAGCTGCTCTAAGGTCTCCCCTTAAGGCGCCTTCTGTTCTCCAGGCTGACCCAGCCCAGCTCTCTCAGCATGTCAAATATTCATCTAGATTAGAGCAACTGAACATGTACTTTATATTTACTGCATGGGGGGAAAAACCATCAGAACTAATTAATAAGCAGACAGTGGCCATCAAAAAGGTGGACACGACCTAGAGAGAAAGGAAAGACCTGGGAAAGGTCATTAGCTTCATCCCACCTACTGCCTGTTCAGGCACATATGGGAAAACTGATTGTTTCCCTCTCTGACGTTCACACCGAGTGAATCAGGAACAGATGTAAGCTGGGCACTGCCGACTCCAGCAGATAAAAGACAATTACAAGCAGCAAATGGAGCTGCTGATAGCATGCAGCTTCCACTTGGGATGTTCAGTTTAGCTACTGGGAAACAAAATAGAGGGTTGAAACCTTAACTCCTGACAGTAGCCATCTCTTGCTGCAGACCTGCTGATTCAAGCACCACACAGCTCCTTGCAGACACATGTAGAAATGTATAAAGGCTCAATTTGAGCCATTTGTTTCTCATTTTTGAGCTCTCATTAAAATAATCTCTTCTGATTGTCTGTGGGAGCTATTTTTTGCTCCTCTAAAAAGCTGCAAAAGACAGCACAGATTAGAAAGGGAGAATCAACCCTGTTAAGCCTGTGACTCATCAAATCCAGGCTCCTGTTCCATGCCGGCTTTCAAAGCAGGGAGAAGCCCCCATGACATGGCAGAGGGGGGAAAAGCCCTGTCTGGCCCCCTGTGAACAAGAGGTTTGACAAATTTTACCTTCATCAATTCATTCACAGGGGCTATGGACAACTCTGTGACATCTGCTTGCAAAGCAGAGGCAGAGGATGCTTTTGGGAAGGGCAGGCTTTCTCCTTCCTCCCTATCCCCACTCCAGGGAGTGCCCCGCTACAAACACCAGCTTGGGAGGAACAGGTCTTGCCTTCCCATGGGATCACTTCATTCTTGCACAGAGTCCTAAGCTGGAGAGGTAGAGCACTGACAGCACATGGATGTGCAACCAACCTAGAGAAAACATGGTCCACAGGAATCTTTAAGGCCTAACCAGGGTTATTTGCTATTCAAACCATATGCAATCCAGGAAAGTGCCAGGAGTTACAATGCAAAGAGTAACTTACTTCTGCCATTCCTCCCTGACTGCCCCATTCTCCACTGTCAGTAAATACCACGCTGCGCCTACAAGAGCAATTTAAACTCATCTGGATTATCATCACCTCTCTCAGACACTCAGAGCCAAATTAAAAGACCAGCCTGTGAGGCCTGAACTTTCCCTTGAGCTTAACTCTTCTGCAGCATCCCACCAGGCACAGGTAGCCAGCAGCTTCCAGGGATGCCACAATCTGTCATTTCAGTCAAGCCTGAAAACAAGCTCAGGAATTCCAGTGCACGTGGGCCAAAAGTCCACCCCTGCCCATGGGTGCTGAACTCAGAACTCTCCAAAACAGTTCCTGCCATTTCACTCTTACAGGCACACTCCAGTTGCATCTCCCAAGGTTCCCAAGCGATCACCCAGAATACCAGACGCCCAACAACCTCTCCCATTAAGATACAGGGCTCAGCACCTTTTCACTTCTTCAGCACAAGGGATTTTAAAATCTGACTTTATTTCTTCTCCTGCTTTCTCTATAAACTTGCAGAAAACCCCTTTTGTTCCTGGGCAAATCTGTTTGTTCTTTAGGCATTTAAATGCTCCTACCATTGACATTTTTAAAGCCATGAGAAAGGCTGTTAATTGGCTGGGATGCTGATTGCCATAACAACTGGCTAATGAACCATCTGGCAGCATATGTAACATTTATTTATACATTCCAAAAATCACAGCTAAAGCTCAGGACAGGCTCTTTCTCAAGGACAGGGGCACCTCACCAAGGTGCAGATGGCTGGGAAGCAGCACCAGGGTGAGCTTTATGGACTGCAGGGCCCACAGGGCCCACTGTGAGCCTCAGGTCCACACAGGACAGACATGAGCAAGCTGTGATGTCCCCCAGCCACCCCTCCTGCAAGTTTAGCAGCTCCTGACATGTAACCAGGAGGGGAAGAGCCAGCTGAGCAGCACAGGGCTGCCATGCTCCGGGACACCCTTCCCTCCTCCCATGCACAGGGCAGCATCAGACAAGCCAGACCGGAAGATGGAGTAAAACACAAATTTGGGAGCAGCCACTTACTGCTCTCCTCCTCCTCCTCCCCCTCTCTTGGGACAGGGGGACCCAACTGCTTAATGGTGACATGAAAGTTCACGTTACAGATGGAAAAGGGATGGGAGTTCCCCATGAGCGCTTCACCAAGCTGCTTTCCACACAAGGAGTTGGCATTTTTAGGAAATGCCTCTTTCTGGCAGCTCTCAGCTCCCATCTGCCAGCAAACACCCAGCCCCTCTGAAACACCCTTCTTCAAAACCCAGGGTCTGCTCCTGACCCATCTCCTGCTCCCCTCCAACAGCCAGAAGTCCCCATCAGGTCTCCAGAGAGCCCACGATGCCCCTCTCTGGATCCAGCAGGATGATGCTGGAGGTTCAATGGGGGAGATGTATTTTTAGACTGGTGCTAAAGAGGGAGAGAAGAAGGGAGCAGAGGAAGCCCCGTTGCACAGGAGTCACGTGCATATGCAAAAGGAGCCTAATTGCCCCTCTTTAGAAACTAATCACTCGGGATTTTACAAGCCACATTATAAGAACCTGACATGCTTATTTTTCCTTTTATTATGTTTGTAAGCAGTGATCCTATTGAAAAGAAAATCAAACCCTATTTTTACCAGTCACAACCATCTCCCTTTTTCTTTCTGCCTGCTTTATTTTCCTTTCTTTCCATCAGTTGAATAGAGCAGCATTTTCATGTGTATTAATTGCCCTGTAAAATGCCCTCAAAGTCATTAGAATTCCCCATTCAAAACTATTATCTGTGCCATTATGTCTTTGCATTATATTTATTTAAATGTGCCTCTTCTGGATTAGCTCTTTTTTAACAGCTAGCCATGCCTGAAAGATTGTTCCAGGCCAAGCTGTTCTCAAATCTTTATTTTATTTTTTTAATGATAACTTCATAGAAGCTCTTGGTGCTTTATCCTGAGTGGCATCACAGTTTCATAGCTTTTAACCCTCTTTTCCTTTTGCTATTTCAGAAAGCCAGGCTATATGACCTTTCTTTGGGAACAAGACTTTCTTACAGCAGGACTACAAGGGTTCCTGCTGCAGTTCCTGGCTGTCACACTCACTTCAATCTGTTGATTGCAAAGGTGAGTAAAAGAATAAAGCCACTGTGATTTCCTACATGTAATGCAAAGCTGCTCTCCGCCCTCAAAATGGCCATGCAACATTTTCCACCCATTCGGACAAGTAATTTGGTCAACACTTAGAACCCCCCCTGGCTTAAGTGGCTCCACTTCTAGAAGCATTTGATGGTGAAGATTTGAGGTAGCACTCTCTAACCCCAAGAGCTGCTTCATGGAAGTATTTCTTGCTTGGAAGTGAAGGTCCCGCAGTGGGAAGCTGGTTTTCTGACTGACCTCGCTTGCTTTTTGGCCAGTGCCCCCCTGACACTGAGCTTTTCCATGCCAAGAACCTCATGAGAGGCTTGGACACCTCCGGGCACAAGCACAGGAAAGGCCCCTCACAAAAATGAGAGCCTGGACACTGACATCAGTGCTTCACCCCGTGTTTCCCTGTCCCTGCTGTCTCTCAGGAGGGTTCTCTCTGCAGGAAGGAGCCAGCCTGGCACCGCAGCAGCACCTCCCCCCGGCTCCTCCTGCTCCGCACCATTTTCATACTGCAATTAGAGCAGCCGTTGTGCATCTGCCTTTATTAACCAACACCAACAGTTAGTGAATGGGTGGATGTGGAACCAGCACATCCCCCATCCCGACTCCCCCGCCCCAAGACCCAGCAGCACTGCTCGGTCCCCGCTTTGTGCTGCCAAATCACGCCACTGCCTCTCATTATTACACAGCTCCCTGAGACCATTCCTCCTTTCTTCCCATGTCATGCACCAGGATAACACTGAAGCAGTCAGCATTAACCTGTGGTCTCACCACAGGAACGTCCCTGCCTGTCTCTTCTTGCTGACACTTTATGCTTTGAGGTCAAGATTTTAAAGGCCATAACACACCCCTTGGGTACCCTCCTTCCTTGGTGCACTATGAGGACACAGCCAGGGATGTTTGGAATCACTCCCTCCCTCTGGGCTGTAGAAAAACCCTTCACCTGGGCACAGAGAAGGAAACACGTGCTGGTTGTAGCATCTCCTGCCTGTCTCTTCTTGCTGACACTTTATGCTTTGAGGTCAAGATTTTAAAGGCCATAACACACCCCTTGGGTACCCTCCTTCCTTGGTGCACTATGAGGACACAGCCAGGGATGTTTGGAATCACTCCCTCCCTCTGGGCTGTAGAAAAACCCTTCACCTGGGCACAGAGAAGGAAACACGTGCTGGTTGTAGCATCTCAAGTGGTCTTGTGTTAATGGCGAGGCTCAGCCAAGAGCACACAAATCCTCAGGTGGGATCTGGGGTAGGTTATCTGCCCCAGTCCAGTGCAAAAAAACAAACACAACACTGGTCTCTTTGCTCCACTGCCCATCCCAACAGTCGGGGCTCAGCCCAAGGCTGTGACCAGGCTGCAGCAGGGACACACTCATGAGATTGTATTCAGAATGAATCCAGCCCATTTTCCTGCTGCCTGGCTGCAGCAGCTTGGTGTTGATGGGCTTTCTGTGAAGGCAGGAGAGCTCTGCCAACCACCTCAGCAGGGGAGAGAGGCGCATTGTTATTCTTTATAAACATCTTTTCCACAGAGCATCAGCAAAATCTCAGTTTTCATCCCATCCCTCATAACATTTCTTTGGAATATTTAAGAGCGACAGAAGCTCAGATCCTATCTGCTCTTACATCCTCCTTCATTTCCTTTTGCAGCATCCAGATAACGCTATGACCCATACGGGCCAATATAGTTCTATAAAAAGATGGACAGATACTTCTGACACCAACAGAAAGCTTGTGCTCCAGCATCTAGCAAGTATTCCCCCAAAGGCAGGTAAAGCCTGATTGCTTTATTACACCACCTCCTTCTACATCTGGCAGAACAGCAGCACGTCGGGTTTAACCCTTCCAAGGCTGACTGCTTTCTACTTGCTGTCTGGATGCACTCGGGAGGAATTCAGGTCAAGTTTCCAGTTGCCACCAGAGCAGTTAGCTTGCCTCCGAGAGATCAGCTCCAGATCTACCAGGTTTCCCACCACCATAAACCAAGTTTTTCTGCCAGTAGATGGAGTTTAAAAAGCCTAAAGATGACTTGCCCCTTCCCAACTCATGTACTGGCAGGACCCACGGAACAAACCGTTGGTGTTTGGGGTCCGGACTTTGGGACACTCTGGAAACTCAAGGTTTGGCACATACATGAAAAGCACCAAGATAAAATGCAACATGCAGTGGAGCACTTGGCTTTCCCCAAGGGCTGGATGGGGCAGAGACATGAATTCCCAGCGCCACTGTGCCCAGCTGCTGCCACAGGATTTATATAAAATACAAAATATCCTCCACATTCAGAAAGGATTTGCTTTCCAAGGATGCCCCATCCCCGGCAGTGTTCAAGGCCAGGTTGGACACAGGGGCTTGGAGCAACCTGCTCTAGTGGAAAGTGTCCCTGCCCGTGGCAGGGGATTGGAACTGGAGGAGCTTTAAGCTCCCTTCAACCCAAACCATTCCATGGTCCTATGATATTGATCTGCAGATTTCACTGACATTTACAAATAAATGATGTATTGCAGTTTTCATTTTGCTTGCTGGGCTGACCCTAACAGCCTTTACATAATTTACTTTTGATTAAAGAAGTGCTTTGACGCAGAGAACTAAAACCAAACCCAACAAAGAAAATCAATACAATTAAGAGATCAGCTTTAAAACAATGTGTTATGGCAGGAAAAAGAAGAAAGTCAAATCCTTTGAAGATGCTAGTATGAAAGTGTGATGTTTAAAGACATTTTGGAGATGAACAGACTCTCTACTTGCTATGAGTTGGAAATCAGCTCATTACAGGGTTCAGTCTGGATTGAATTTAAGGCCAGACTGTGGCAGCAGGTTCAGAAACAGCCACCCCTTTTGTCAGAGTTGTGGCAGCATTTTATACTCAGAGAGCCATAACTCACTTGCTTAAGAATGCAAAGGAGGAGCAGGCTCCACCATTCACTCCCATACATTTAAATATTTAGCAGTGTGCTACAGTGTAAATAGGATCTCATGGAAAATAGGGGTTTGCATTAGCCGTATGTTCACCAACACACCACAATGTGCCAAATAATGGTGACAGGAAGTTAAAGTTAAGAATATCCAAAACTGTTTTTTGGGCAACTGACCTGTGCACATCATACGTAACTAAAGAGTGGTCTTGGCCCCTGCATAAAGGGAATAACCACAACCTGTTTGCATGAGTGAGGCACGACCAAAAGAAGCTTCTTTTCTTTACTGACTCTTCCCCCTGAGCAGCTATTCCACATGACTCCACTGTATCTTGTCTTCTAAGAAAACTGGGAGGAAACATGAGTCACTGAGATGGCACCAGGCTCAACATGGATATTCCACAACAATGGCGATGTGCTACCTGCCTTATGTACTCTGAAAGCCAATAATGCTGAAAGGGAAGGAGAAAAGGAAGAAGAAGATGTAAGTCCGAGCGACACGCCGGCTCTAGCACACTTCCTCAGAGAGGCAGGCTGGCTGCAAGCTGCAGGCAGTTTGCTTTGCTCTTTTTGCATTCTTTAGCAAATCCAAGGCTTGACAGAGGACAAAACCACCCGAGTCTGGATCCCTGCTGGGGAACCAAAGATCACACAGTGCTAAAGTTAACAGAAAACTTGCTTTTGCCATCAGTGGGCACAAGATGGAGTCTTGGAAAGTGCTGAACTGTACAGGGCTGGTTACTGTGCATATCCTCAAATCCCCAAATCTTCGCTGCAGCCCCCGGACTTTGGAGGTGCCCAGTCCCTGCAGGACCTGCTCTGCCTCCAGGCACCTCTCCTGCCTCTGGTGCCATGATTTAACTTGGCATCAGCAGACGAGACAATTAGGCTCAGCATTATTTATAATGAATGACTTTGCATTCCCTGAGTCACAACGCTTATTCATCCTGTTATTCTTGCTATCCCAAGAATCAGTGTTCTGTAAGCTCTGCAGGGATGTTTAGGAAAGGTAGAGCTGTTTGCATTGCTCTCTCCCTCAGCGCAAGTCATGACTGAAAAAAAAAAAAAAAAAAAAAAAAAAAAAAAAAAAAAGAAAAATCCCAGACAAAACAAAGCCCCAGAACTACACACATCAAATCAAATAAATAAAAATGCAATGGCACTGACTGATCTGAAGAAAAACAATCAACTGTGAGCCAGTTTATTCAATCTGCCTAATGTAAGAAGGTTGCAAACATCCCACTGTTTATTCTAGGACTTTTTTTCCCTTTTGGCAGCAATAGGAACAACTAACACAGAACCACTCGCTATTCAATTTGAGGGCTGAATATAGCAGAGCTGAATGCGAGCAGCCGAGGGGCAAAAGGCACTTGGCCCAAACCCTTTATGCAATGACTCTTGCAAAATTTATTCTTTGTAAACCATATTTAGGAAGAATTATCCTCACTGTGACACCCCAAGACATGCACAAAGCTGCTGCAGTTCTTTCTTGATTAACCATTTGAATAATTTCTTTAAATCTGTGAGACATCAGCTCTTGTCATACCCTTCTCCGCTAGTTTGAGGAATACTTTGTACCTGGTACTTTCTCCCTCTGAACATATTTAAACAGCACCATCAGGTTGCTTTCTAATCTTCCCTTTGATAAGCTAATCAGATTGATCTCCAGAAGCCTGTCACCGCGAGGCATGTTCCTCAAACCATGGAATATGCCTCACACCTCCTGACAAAGCAAGCGCGTGTCCCTGGGGACGAGGCATCCTCCAAGTTTCAGAGGCAGGGTGGAGACCCTCAAGGCACTTCATGAATATATTGGTATCATGCCATGGCTCAGACTAATGAGTGTCTTGGCCTAATCACCTGAGAGCATCTTGTTTTGAAACCAGACAGATGACACTGAACCTGAGAGGTTACTCTTAGAAATTGCCTCTATGCTTTGAACCAGCACAAAACCATGAGAACGGCTGCACAAAGCTAAGCCCCTGTGCAATTCCCACTTGGGGCTTTCAAAACTGAGTTTTGAGCTAAAAAAAAAGGCTGCATAGCAGAGTTGCCCATAGGGGGGAGTTTTGCCCTCCCAAGTGAGCAGGCAAGGATGAGGCCAGTGCTACTCCCCCAGAGCCAGAGCCAGCACCCAGCCAGCAGAGCAGGCACCAAGGGGGGCAGCAGCAAACAGAACTCTCATGGGGGATCATCTGGAATTTGGGAAAGAATACAAATCAAGAACAACCCAATAAAGGTGTTGCTATCAAAAGATAGGCAGTGACGCTTAATACAGGAGTAATTTGATAATACTCTCTTTTAGGTTCTTTCTGTAACGCAACACTTAAACTTGGACCATATAAAAGAATTCCAAGACAGGACTTCTTTCCACATGCATTATTCAGCAGATCTTAGTCTGCAACACACATGAGCCCAGGGTTAACTGTGCACCCCTCAGCTGCCCCAGTGAAACGAATGTTGAGGTACAGCCATCACTGCTGTGGTGCTTGCGGCAGTGCTGGGCAGCAGCGCGCTGCAGTCCCCAGTGCTGCTCTGCCACAGTCCACACAACAGGACAGCACTCTGCTTTTCCAGGATGCATTTGTGGTTCTGAACATCACACCCCCCCCCCCCCCCCCC
>NW_009937311.1:44360-76493 GCF_000696875.1 Nestor notabilis
CATTAAACCACAAATTTGCTCAGAAATCCTTGCACTTGATCCCAGAGGAGATGAAATACAGTCACTTGCAAGCGAGAGAACAACAGTAAAAGGAGAATGAATGCTCCCTAAGTGCTTCCTAAACCAAAAATATTTGATATGCAGGCTGTGTACTTCTGCAATTATGAAGCTTCCAGCTCTGAGCTGGAACAGATGGAATTTTTTTTCCCCTGTCTCTCTTTGGTGATAAGGTGAATGGTTTCCTCAAGGGAAGAGTAGACAGAGTTGCTGAGTTGGCAAGGCTTGTGCCAAGCAGCTGGTTGCTGATAAAATGATGGGTCTGGATAGGCATTGTCTGGGAAGGAGCATAAGGGCCTTTCTGTCACCAGCCTTTCCAAGGAGGAATTGAAACAGTCATGGATACATTCATTAAAGCATGTGAAATGGGAAAACAACGGTTGTGACAGGAAGTTACTAGAAAGTGATGCAGATTTTCTGTGTATTTGTTAAAGTGGATTATTTCCTTTGGACCTTTTTGCACTGCAGCTTATAAATTCAACTTGAGCACTTGATCCTTGGGACATCTTAGAACCTCACCAGAGAGGGGAAGGCAAACTCACAGCGTCCTCAGGAAACAGGGGAAAGGAAAAAAGTGATGACAGCCCAGTTTTGCTCTTAAACAGTTTTGTTCTAGAAGGTCTCAAAGCTCAGTCTGAATATTGAACCCATCTGCACTTACACAACCTTTACATGAAATAAGCATATATTATTAACCTCAATGGAAGCAGAAACACTGAGATTAGTAGGTAGAGTTGCTACCAGTCTCTAGGAGATAACTTTAGGTATTCGCATCTTTCACGCACGCTGCCGAGCTCTGCCTGTCAGCTCTCTCACTATTATCACTATTCCACATGCAATACACCAATTCACACTTGCAAATGGGGCTTCTGGACAGCATGTACCCAATTAGATGCTCAGTTTAACACTGGTAAATCTTTGAATATCTACACAACCCCCAAAGTGAAGTATTACAAAATGCACTTGTAAGCATTCACCGAAGTAACTTTACTACCTCTCCCAGGTCATGTAAGTTTGAATGATAGACTCACAAATGTTGACTCTCTAAAACTGGCTGAAACAAAGAACAAGCACACACACATCCTCCCCCCGTGCACTCTTGGGACAGGAAAACTCCACATATGTTTAAAAACACTGATTAGCTCCATCGCTGAAGAAGCTGAGACTGAGCTTCCAGATCAGAAACTAAATAATTCACATTGAGAAATGTTACCAGACTCTTCTCAATGGGCTGAAAAAGGTTAAACCCATGTTAGCCACGAAACAAATGACATATAACATCCATCTGCTGGTGGCATTTGTTTTGCTCGCCTCTTCTCTCTCTTTTTCTCTGAAGCCAGAACATTTTGTTGTCTAATGCTATTTTCATGCGATATCCATCCCTGCTGCTCCTCCATCCACCTCTGCAGAGCAGGGTTTTGTGGTTTAGATAAGCATCAGCACTCCTAAATGCTTATTCAAACCAGGCCACCCACCATGCTGCAGACCTGTTGAGGTGACCAAGCTGCATGTACAGAGCAGAACCAATGACTAAACATCAGGAAAAAAAATTCTTCCCTGTGAGGGTGCTGAGGCACTGGCACAAGGTGCCCAGAGAAGCTGTGGCTGCCCCATCCCTGGCAGTGTTCAAGGCCAGGTTGGACACAGGGGCTTGGAGCAACCTGCTCTAGTGGAAGATGTCCCTGCCCATGGCAGGGGGTTGGAACCAGATGAGCTTTAAGGTCCCTTCCCAACCCAAACCTCCGCAAGGCATTTGAGGGTGAAGGCAGCAGCAGAGCCACCAGACAGGCCTGTTCCCAATGGAGACTCGCATGGCAAAGCAGCGGGGAGGGTTCTGTGTCTGTCAGAGAGAAGGACTCTGCTGCCTTCACTAAGAAATTGTTTGCCGTCTGTAATGTCAGGGGCTCTGCCCTCCATTCTTTTCCCAATCATAACACAACAAAGCCATTTGGATTTCTGAAATGTCACTGTGTCTACCCAGAGACCTAGCTCAGACAAGGTAATTATCCCTTCCTGTCACCCTTTCATATTCTGACTTGTTTAAAAAGAAGTGGTTTTTACTGAGTCTGTCAAGCAGTGTCCTAGGAAATGTTCCTGGCTTCCAGGTGAAACAAGCCAACTCCAGAGACACCGCCATGCGGGGATGCCCTGCTGCAGCCCACCTGCCTGAGGCTGAATGTGCATGAGCCATCCCATCTCTTCCCAGCTCTATCACAGGAAAGCACGAAACCAGGTCAGGGGTTTAATACCTGTACAGGTAAATCCCCACAGGAAAAAATCTCTACAGCTGATGATGCTCATAAACTGTTCAATACCCAGATCCTGTGTCGGGGAGACCCAAAGAGCAGCAGGGGAGGATGATGCTCACTTCTCATGGATTTCAATATGATGAGGGAAATAAACTGCATGGGCCTTGCCTGAAAAACATCTCGCCTGTAACAATCATTCAAGTTAATACTGACCACAGGGATTCCCACTTACTCACTGCAGGGCTTCCCTCAGCTCTCTAGCAACAACTGAACTGAATCCCACAACTCGTTTCCTCCTGTGTAAGAACCACTTGGCTGCAGTCTGCTGAGATCCACAGGATAGAGCATGGGCTTGACTTAATCACAGCAGCAATGGGGCTTCTAATCCCAAAGAAAGAAGAATAAATGAAGACCAGAGTTAGACTCTGGACATGACACAGAGGGAAAAAAAAGGAATCATTACAGAAAGCAAGCAGTTGATGGTCACAAATGTGCTAGAAGTATTCCAGTTCTGGAAGGACACTTAGGCACCTATCAACACTTGTGAATTAGGCTCATTACTGAAATAAGATTCCTCTCACTTTCCAGCCTCGCACACATGGTAAAATTAAACTGGGGGAGATGGGAGGAGGTCAGTTAAATCCTCATCAGGCCCTGTTACTAGCCTCTGCTGCCATTCATGCTGAGCACTGGGATTTGATATTAACCAGAGGCATTTGGCTGCTTTTCTGCTGAAAAAAAGCAAGCACATTTTAAAGGGGAGAGATCTTATCATTCATTTTACATAGATCAATTCTGCAGCATCTTGATATATTTATAGTTTTAATACATAACCATAAATGCCCCCTAAACAAGGGATATTACACCTTTAGATTACTATTATTGCTTTATTGCTCATTGTAAACGTAAATTAAGAGCTTCCCCTAGCAATACTGAAAGAGTAGAGAATTAGATTACAATGTACATACACAAGAGCCTATTAAGGCATTGCTATTCCATAAAAGTCTTTATAGTTTTTAAGTGTACACCTATAAGTGTTTCAATTAAAGAACTACATGCTTGCCTAGTAATTGCCCTCCCATTTGAGATAGGGCTTTGCAGCAAAAAAGAAAGAAGCAAGACTAAAAGGTGGAAAATTGGAACATAAAACACTGAATATGAAATTGCCATAAAAAGAAAACCATGGGTTTAAATTATGCTTATTAGGGCCATTTGCATGGTTTAACTCTTGCACTCTGGTTGCTGTAAGGATTCTGATGTTTGTTTCTCTGGACAGAAACCCCTCTCCTTGGGTGTCATGAGTTCTCAAGCCTTGCAGGAGATCAGTCCTTGGAATGAAATGGTTTTGTTTTCTGGAGAAAAGCTGCCACCATAAATCACTCCAGAATGACCACAGAGGTCCTTCAAGGCAGGACAACATGACAGAAATACCAAGTCCAGACTTGAGATTCCCAGAGCAGAAGACAGATGCAGTGGCAAGAGCCATGTCCCTACCTGTCGGAAGGATGACATCTTGTGGTAGGACGGGCCAGAGGACCACAAACTAATTAAACAGAGTAAATGAAGCCAAATTCAACATATTACAAAGAGGACAGGGCTTCATGCAGACATTACAGGGGGAAAGGAGAACTTCAATCAACTGCACTTTGATTTTCATTACTTTAAACCGCAGGGAAAAAATACATCACTTGTGCTTTGGTATCACCTCCCAGTCCACCAGGCAGGGAGATGTTGCCTGCTCATTGCAGAGCCCCACATGAACCCTTCTGTTCCCCTACAGCATTTCTGTATGGGTACCCTCACCTGAGAACTGAGCCTGGGAGATTGTTGGAGCTGGCCTTTGGGTTTAATTTCAGACATACACTGTAATCCAGTGGCTCCAAGGGGGGGACACAAAGATGAACTTGAAGGTTACGGAGAGGGAATTAATAAGGAAGCTCACTGTATCATCTGCAGAGTCCCTCTCTTGCTTGTGACTGCTCTTGAAAATAGCCTCAGCTCCTGTAGCAAACATCAGTTCACTTTTAACCTCAAAAGCAGCTACTTGTATGAGAGCAGTTGGGGGGGGGGGGGGGAGGGGGGGAATGGGGAGCAACTGGCATTGGAAATGGAACGCGACTTCTTACATCCTCTGAACTTGCCCACATCAGTGATCATCTGTGCAGCATTTCTGTGTGCAATTCTTCAAGAACTAAAGAGTGGGATGGGAGGTAGAAATGGGTAACACTCGATAAGCTGCAGACATTAATTAATGCTATGTTACAATGGAATTCAGCTGAAATAATGTATGGAGGCCACATGAATAGTAAAAGGAAATTCATCATGGTTAATGTTATTACACTGAATGTCAAAGGCAGCAGTGATGATTTGCCACTTACTGTATAATGTAATGTAATCTAAATGCAATTCTGGTTGGATAGCCTTGAACATCCATATTGAGCAGGACTGGCAGAAAAAACAGGATTCAGTCCTTCTCCATGGGCAGTCTACAGTACCCTCAATTAACGTGCAAGTCCAGCTTCTGAATGAGGCATCTGTTTGCTAGGACATGACCAGAATGGATTTTAAACACAGGTATTTGTCCTCCTTGTTTTCTCCTATCACACATTTCTATGCCATCCTCCTTACTGGGAACCTTTTTGATCTACAGATTTTTAAGCTTCTTCCAGTGGATGATGCCCATCCAGCAAAATCTAGATGTCCTTACAGACATCTGGTTTTAATGAACACTGGTGAGACCCCAGGAAGTGTTTACAGCCCATGAGAGTCAAAGCAGGATAACTAGTCCAAAGAGATCTATTAAATTGATTCATATTCTACAATAAAAGCTTTTCCTCTATAAAATAACATCTCTGCCAGACTTCTCTCAGCTTTTCTTCAACACAGAAATGCTTCTTTCAGAAGCATGTTTTGCTTAAAGCATTCCAGAACAAACCCCATCTACCTACGTTCTATCTATAAGGTGGCACAATCAGCAAGTCCACTTCCACAGAAAAAGCCTTTTGCTGGAATTGCGCATGATTTATATTGTTCTTTCCCCAACCCATTACATGTTGGGTTTCAGTAGAGACTTTTGAAAACAGAAGTCAGTTCAAGATGGTTTTGTAACATCTGACTCACTCTCCCCTGCTACAAGATACTACAAGGTTTAGCATGACAAAGGCAATCCTGTAGTGACTGCCTGATGTATGTAACACTGTCTAAAGCCATTCCCTTTTGAAAGGGGAAAAATACACAGGGATTTATTTTTATTTTCAGTATCTAAAAATCAGCATTCACTGCAGCACTATAGATTCTAATTCTTTAAAAGAACTAGCATATAACACTTGCAATTCATTTCACTGGAGTCCCACGTAACTGTTCTACTGCTGGTTTGTCAGTGAAAGAAAAACATTGAGCTCTCCATTAACTTTAGCTTACGTTTATGAAAAGAAATACACTTATGTATCTTTTAGAAGATTCTAAATAGTTATTATTTATTTATGGAGCCCTGGAAGCATGCTAGGCATTTCACAGGCACGCAAAGAGAACTTGCAGTCTAAACAGTCAACAAATAAACCCAGCAGAGAAGGGAAGAAGAAACAAACCCTCTCTTCTCAGTATTTCTTGTCTTTGACACACTGCCCTACCTCTGCCACTTCATCTCAATTTTCATCTTACTTGCAACTGCTCTGCACCTTTTCCAGCATCATTTGTGCCAAAGCAGGGAGTGGGTGGGAAGGGACTTCTGCATGATGGGTCCCTGCAGTGAGAGCATCCAGTTACATTTAACGTAGGTGAGAAATTGACAGAGCTCAATATATCCACCACACTTACACACCCTCAGCCTCACAGTTCAAACCCCTCCACACCCCAAGGTGAGGATGAGAGCAGGAGGAAGACCCCAGCTGTGGGTTGATCCCAATCACACAGCCATGGAGAAGGCTTTGTGCTTCAAGGCTCTGGTTTCTGAAACATACACGATCATGCGGGGAAGTAGGAGCTTTCTCCTACCAAGCAAGATCTGTAAGTGCAGGTGGCAAGCCTAACTAGAGCTTCTAGATACACAGCATTTTTGGCATTAACCTTTAGAATGAGCTTACACTTCATTAGCTGCCCAAGAGGGATGACTGGCTTTGTACACACAGGTTCAGCATAGTTTTCCTTCATGCCAACAACAGACCTAAAGCTGGCTTGTTTCCCTAAAAGCTGGTTGTCTCCTCACAAGTCCCCTCCCACCATCTTTATTTGGCCAATTAAAGAGCAGCTAAACTGACTCCTTACATACTACATAAGTAAAAAATAATGAGCACTATGTCCTTACTTACTAAGAGTTTGAATCTACAGACAGACACAAAAAAGAAAAATCAAGGAGAGGCTGAAGTTCCATTTGTGGGGAAGAAAATCCCATTTCTTTCAGTTAAGAGAACTCCAGAACATCTGAATGTCTATTTGCACCTCTCTTCCAGAGCCTGCAGTGTACCCATACTTGTTTCTCACACAAATATTAGCTTACTTGGACAGCTGACATAGGACAACCTGAAATAAATCTTCACACCCCACGGTGACCATCACAGAGGTGGCTGTTAACATGTCAGTCGTGTACCAGGCACCAGCAGCGGTGTCTCAAGGCATTTCTCAGGTACACACACTGGTTTGGGTTGGAAAGGAACTTAAAGCTCATCCAGTTCCAAACTGGGCAGTCCTGGGGCTCAGGGGTCTTTGTGGCTCACCCTGCAACATCCACAGTGTGCCAGATCAAACCTCACTCTTCAGAGTTTAATAGTTTAAGACTAGCACCTGTGCTCAAGAGAATCTGCCTGTGCCACCATGCAAATGAAGAATCATTATTTTTCACTCCTTACCCATTTCATTGTTCCAGGTCTCTTCCCCACCCTGCTGTCTGCAGCCTACAAATGCAAAGGTGAACGCTGAAGAAAATGAGGTTTAGTTTTCCTCCTCCTTTCCTTTGAAGGAGCTAATAAGAGCCAGGGTGACATTTATGGAATAATTAAAGGCAACACTGATGAGCCCAGTAGTTGCAATTTTGCTTTTCAATTGAAGAACCTTTTTAACTCTGTGTCATCTCTGGTCAGCAGCTTTACAGCTGTGACAAGGCATTTTTACAGAAACACTGTTAGAGGTTGTAAACTTTAATGACCTTTTTCTTTCTGGGTCCTTGTTTTTCTAAACCTGTAATTAAGCAGTGCTACATATATGGACTGAAAGGATAAGAAAAAAAAAAAAAAAAGCATATTACTATAAAAATCATCTCTGTGCTCCCCACTACAAACTCTAACAGTGCTGCAACCACACATTCAGCTGTGGCCAACCCTGCAAGAGGAGTCATTACTGTAACTAAATTAGACCGTTTGTTTTCTTTCCCTCAAATCGAATTGTGTAGGAGCTGCTTTATTGCAAAACAGACATTAAAATTCCAGCTAGACCTCAGAGAGAAAGTAATTTCTATTTTATCAGCACTGTAAAGCTGTCTTTATGTTCTGAAGCAGGAAATATTGCAGGGATATTTATAGCTCCAGCACCAAAGCAGTTTGAATAGAAACGTTCCCGCGGTCGGCAGAGCTGTCACGCTGCTCGCTGGAGCAGGGAATTTTAGTGAATTTGTGAATTACTGTTTCAGTCTTGACAAGTCTTTCAAGGAGGCTGGTGTGTGTCTGGAGCTGCTCTGTGGTTTCAGGATAATGATTAAAGGCTTGGATCACTTTAAGGAGATGTAAATGGTATCTCAGAGATAATCAGTTCCCATCAATGAGACCCTCTAACAAAGACCAAGGTGTCCAAACTTTGCTGTGCTCCAGCAGCTCAGCGCTGGGCTCCCTTTTACTCCCCCTTTTCCATCAGCTTGAGAAGTTGGTGTATTGTAGCACTAGGAATGCATATTCCTCATTGCTGCCCAGGATTTCCACAAAAGATTAGCAACTTCTCTCTTCCATCACCTCTGAGGTGCAGGCAGGAATTCTGCCTTATTCATCTTTGTCATGGTCCTCTATAGTGGATTTAATGCTGTCATTATACAGATGAATAAACTGATGCATGGAGAGGATGGGATCATTTGTCTTAGCAAGCTTCCTAACTCTCTGGAAGAGGCAGGAGAGTACCGTGGATTTTCCACATAGCTGTGACCATCCTGGCCTTTGTAATTAAACAGGGGTTACTAATAGGCTACACTGGGAGGAAGTGTACTCCACTCCCTGATTAAGCCCATCCATTATCCTACATGTGGTAACAGATTGTTTTAGGAAGCCACAGCAGAAAGTATTACAAACACACTGCAGAATTCAGCCTAACTGATTCTCCTATCATGCTGTAAATAAAATCATCTACACTGTGGTGGTAAAACACATCTGTAGCCCAGTAACCGTTAAGAAGGTCAAACTGAGTCTTCTGCTGCTGTGTTAAATTGAGGATTTACAGTGGATTTTAAAGCCAGTGACTCTTGCCAGATGCATGAAACCAGCTGGAAGGTTTGAGGAGCTCCTGCCTGTCCTGACTTTAAAACAGATCTAGTTTCATGTCTCCAAACCTCACACTGCACATGGCAGACCAAGGTTCTTCAAGACACCTCACTACATGTGTACCGTGCTGCCCATGGAGTCACTCTTCAGGCACAGACAGCAGCAGCTCATTCACGTTCTCACCCATATCTGTCTGACTTCATCAGCCAGGGCTGCCCGGGCAAGACTGAACTACAAGGTTTGCACACAGACACAAACAATTTAGACATCAGGAGCACAGGTTCTTGGTATGCAACTTGTCAGAGTCTTAACAAGCCTGTAGAAAGGCCTCGACACTTACACTTGAGCTTTTCTGAAGTGATTGTTCTATTGAGCAGGGTCTTATTTCATGGAGCTGAATTGAGAAAGCTGGTGAAAAAGATCCTGTCTGGCCACGACTGCAGCATGAAAGCAGCACATCGTGTTCACAATACAATTCTTTCAACCCTTAAAATCTTAATCCAAACCAGCTCAGCCTCAGGCAGACCTCACCTCGTGCAAATGAAGTGATTTAATTCATCTAGAGTCTTCATATTGCCCTGGGTCACATGGCTGCACCAGGAGACAAGGGGTGTCCATGCACCTGTGTCAGAACCACCTTTTCCATAGTATGTTGAAGACTTCTCTGGTTTGGTGTAAGAACGAGCAGTGGGGGGGGGGAAAAAAAAACAAAAACAAACAAAAAAAAACCAAAAAGAGCCCCAAACAAACAAAAAAACCCCAAAACAAAACCACCAAACCCATAATCACTTTCAGAAACATTAAATAGCAAAAAATACCAAAAGAAGAGCTAGCAAGGCCTGGATTCTGTTCCTATTGCCTCTACCTATCAGCCAGGTTGGACAGGGCTTGGAGCAACCTGCTCTAGTGGAAGGTGTCCCTGCCTGTGGCAGGGCTTTGGAACTGGCTGAGCTTTAAGGTCCCTTCCAACACAAACCATTCCATGATTCCTGCAGATACCCAAAGAGTGTTTCTCTCTAAGAGTAGACAAGTGCACCATGAAGATGAGATCTGCATACAATATTAGTGCTTTATTTTGTACTGATCTTAGGTGCCTCACCAGCACTATGAACTTATGGAGTTTCTGCCACTGAAGATGAAAGACAACAGCTCTCTCCATGAGCTGGATAGTTTATCCATACTTGCAGTTTGTAGCAGTGCATTTCTCTCCCCCACATCTATAAATAAAGCTGGTGCTTTGGCAACTACTGATGTCTGCTGTCATGTTGCAAGGCTGGGGTTTGATGAAGCATGTGGTGTTATAGGCTAATATTTCTCATTTCTAGCGTTCTCTAATTCTATTTTTTATGGAAATCGAGCCACATTTTTATGCACAATGATTCTTTCTGGTTTTTTATCCCCCCTGAGAAATGGGATGGGGATGAATGATGGAGGGAGAGATTTGGCCGAGTGTGCATCTTAGGAAGTGAGGGGAAAAAATGAGGCTCCACACAACTGCTTTCTGGAGGGATCTCTGCACAAAGGAGGGAGCCCTCCAGCACCTGCAGAGGCTCAACAGCAGAGAAAAGGAAAAACCCTTCAAGAAAGTAAAAAAAGTGGGGTTTGAGCCTAAGTAAAACAGATCCTTGACTCCAGGCAGGGCAACAGCTCCATTTGTAAACATTATTTCTGTTGGGTTTCCAGTTCTCTCTGAGCTCAATTTGTTGCCCAATTAAATTTTTGTTTCAACTTCCCATTTCCCTCCCTATCACCTTCTATTCTTCTACTTCTTTCTCATCATCATTCTTTTTCTTCAGTAAATCTTGGCAGTTTTCTCCTCTCTTCCCTGTGAGCTTCACTTCAGCCCTAAAATTCACTTGTGTCTTCCAAATCCTGTTCCCACTAAAACTCACTCCCATCAAGACGACCTGCAAACCGTCCTCCCTCTCCCTTGCTCTGGTTCTTTTCTATCCCATGCTCCTTTTGCTGTGTATCTATTTATGCTACATTTAATTGTTATCAGCATCACAGACCTGATCCAGTTCTTACTGAAGTCAGGGAAGATTCCCATTGCTACTGAGTAAGAAACAGCAGCTTTGTACCTAGAGGTGGTAAGTGCCATTTAGAACTGAGGGTGCTCCAGGAATAACAGGATGAGGCCTGATGTGTCTGCATAGCTAATGCAATCAGCCTGGTGAAAGTAAATGCAGCAGCTTTGCCTTCTGCTCTATCGGGCCTTCAATGGACATATGTCTCCAGGATGCTGATAATAATCAGTTGTTTGAAAGGAATTAGCTGTCTTTTCATTCTCTCCCTCTTTCTAGCTCTGCTTCATGAATTTTCTCTTGTGTTTAGTAGACCCATTTATAAAATATAGATTCCTATTGATTCCCAAGGAGAATGAACATTAATATACTCTAGTGTCCATCTGTTTTCTCCCGCACATGGCAGAGAAAAAGATTTATATGACTTTTCTGGGTATGCTGCTGACCTGCAATTGAGTCAACAATCAAGTCACACTAAATTAAACAAAGATATATTTCTTTTGCTGGCCTACGCAAGCCTGCTTTGCCAGGCAGCCCCTGGGGGAAGGGATGCATCTCCTCCTTTAGGTCAAGCAAAGCCACATTTATCTGGACCAGAACTAAAGTCATGCACAAAGATCACCCGAGCGGCTCAATACCATTTACCAATAGGAGATTTGTGCAGTTACAGAGTGTTTGAGAGACACCTTATATACCTATAGACATACAGGAATGTCTACATACAGAAATCTCCCTGCATGGGTGTGTATGAACACATCCATGTGAATATACATGCTTGTTCCTCCCCCTGCCCCAGATGCCCTTCGCAATTAAGTGAACTCTTCATCTTTAATAATGACCAGTAAGCTGTTTTGCTTTCAGCAGCTTCAATAAAATGCTGTGCCACAGAAAGAGCTTTGAAGAATGAAAAAATGAAAGATGTCACAAAACATCTCAAGATCAATTGCTGTAATTATTCTTTGAATAATTTCTCAGCCATCATTCAGGCCCTGCATATTTACATGAAAGGCTAGTTTCAGGCCAACTAGAAGCTCGGTAGCTTTTGGATTTACAGCTTATTGTGTACAAAAGACTTTGCAGGGCATCCTTCGTAAATGCATCCCAAGATTTTTGATAAGATAAAATATAAGTTCCTTTAATCTTAATATCCTTTATCTGCTACTCATTACTGCTCAATACATTTTCTAGGGAGCCTGTGACAATGACAGCCTGGATGGCTTACAACTATACAACTTCTTTTCCCCATTTCCAATAGTGACATTTACAAACTGCCAAGTACCCAGGACGTATGTACCGGAAAGGAGATCTTCATCCTTTCTGCATTAATTCAAGGTTCAGAGTCTCCCTGCACTGCCAAGGGAAGGGATAACAAAAGGGACAGCAAAAGCTTCATAAGCTCATAAATATGTGACAAGCTGTCTTGTCTTATTGCTCCTTTCAGCACCCTGTGGGACTGGAATTGATAGTGTAATAGACTTCCTCCCAATGCCACTGAAACCATCAGAAGGGGGTTCAGTTTTATCAGACCTAATTTTTATGCTGACAAGGAAAAAGAATTATCAGTGAAAGGCAAAATGTGATCTGTTTGCTACAGCATTAATTTTAAACATCTGGAATGGGATATAATGTGTGCAGATGTTTTGTAATGAAGACAGGTTACAAGGAAAATAAAATCTATTGTGTGTTGCTGTTGCTTGTTCATATAAACTGACATCTGCTGAGGCTGGAGGTAAACTCTCATCCAGGCTGGAATAATATTCCATCTGCTATGCTAATGCAGCTGAACATCACTCGTCCCTTAAGTCATACTTGATGGGTCTAGACTTGTAAAGACTGTTGGAGATGATATGGAGGTTATATGTTGGACTTACCTAAATATCTTCTTAAATGGAAAAAAAAAAACCTACTAAAAATCTCAGCTTAGGCTGTTGAAGTCATACTGGAAAGTCTTTCATCCACACAGGGCTTTCACATTCAGATACTCGGAACAGAAGTTGGAATCTATTTCCAAAGGAGCTATTTAGTAGCAAACATGGGAAGCTACATTCACAAGGCCAGAGGAAAATCCTGCCCAAACCTGTTAATACTCACTGGTATATAATGGGCACAATGAACCCAAATGCTGATTTTTCCACACATGGAGGCATTTTCCACTAATTTCAGAATTTTTATGGGGATTTTTTTTGTTTTGGTTTGTTTTTTTTTGACTTTGCAACACAGCAAGTTGATGGTCTTTGGCTGAAACTTGTGCCAGCTGGAAAACTATTTCTGAAGGAATGGGATGGTCTTTAAGGTCCCTTCCAACCCAAAGCATTCTGTGATTCTATGATTACATAGAAACGCTCAGTCTGGTCTTATGTGAACCTTCACTCCATTCATTGATGGGACAGGCCCAGGCACATGCTTATCCCTGACTCCACACAACATGGTCCTTACCTGGAACCACGCTCATTTTCTGACTGAAGCTGCTCAGCACTTGCACTTCAGGAGTCCCATCTCTAAGATACAAACACCAGCCCAGCACTAGGATGGCATAAATATCATCCCCACAACAGGAAAACCAGAGGAGAAGTAGGGAATCACAGGTTTCCTTACAGTTTTCCAGAATCCTAGGATTCCCTTTTTATGGGAAAGGTCTCCAATCCATGCCCACAATATCAAACATCTCGAGGGGGCTTTTTTCCTTCTAATTTGCTTTTAAAAGTTGAAACCACTGTGAACCTGAAGGCAAGAAAATGTGCTCTGCATGCTGAAATCCCCCACTCAGATTGCAGTGGGAACAGGCCCTGCACCACTCGTGCTCAGCAAGAATTGGGTTGCATGTCAAACACTTCAAAACAAACGGGGAAAAAAAAACAAACAAAGAAGCTCAAGGCAACTCCTGGACTAAACCTTTGAGGAACCAATGAGAAACTGCCACCAAATGAAAGCATTACAAGAAAACAGATGGAAAATGAGAGGAACATCAGAAAATCAAATGACATGTTTGAAAGGGCAAAACATCAATACTATCCAGAGAATTGATAGAATGTGTCATTTTAAAGGATGCTGTAAAGCAAAGAAATCACAAAATGCATTATGACTATGAAAGGGAAGGAGAAAAAAACCCCAGCACACACATCTACCTTTATAGGTAGCTCCAGTAGCTACAAAATTAGATTTGATTTTCGAGACTGAGTGTGTATGTATGTAAATACACAAAGGAAGATGCACTACTGTTCACAGAAGGTTTGAAGTCATTAGAGACTGACAGTATGCGACACATGAACATTGGCAACATTTGTTCATTTACCTTGGTGAAAGTCACAGATTCACTGTCTGTGCTTAGAAATTCCTCCCAAAAACATTTTCCCTCTGAGCTGGGCCTGTTGTGACTCTTGTGGGTTGGTGCACCCTCCGTTTGTTCTCTTCCAAGCCATCTGAGTGAGGGGACACACTCTCCAGTGTGTATCTACTGGCAAATTGAATATGAAAAACAATTAACTAAAGCACTTTGATCATCACATTAGATACTAGTTGCTCACTTCCAGGATCCTTGTGCGACGAGCCTCTGAGCACATTATCCAGAATAACAAGTTTAAGAAATGAGTCATGAGGTGTCTCAAATAGCCATCAATTTCCTTTTTTTCATGCAAGAGGGATTAATTCTTCCTTCATTTCTTCTACAAGTAGCACTCTTAAAAGTCAAACTATATCCCCAACAGGAACAAATGAGGGCAGCTTATGAATCAAGACCAGCCTGTGATGTTGGCTGGACTGCTGCTAGATGCTCACCATCTCCATTTATATCATCAGGACCAGCAGCTATGTCATAAACCAGCCAAAACAGGTACTGCACTAAAAGCACTAGGAAAAAAAGTATAAATCTATTTTTTTTTTTTTAAGTGAATACTCAGCCAGTCCAGATGGGAAGAGATCTTCAGACCAGCAGTGTTTGTTTCAATGACCAGCTACAGTGGTGTCAGCAGCCTGGAGAAAACTACAGAATCCCAGACAGGTTTGTGTTGGACGGGACCTTAAAGCTCATCCAGTTCCATCACCCTGCCACGGACAGGGACACCTTCCACTAGAGCAGGTTGCTCCAAGCCTCTGTGTCCAACCTGGCCTTGAACACTGCCAGGGATGGGGCAGCCACAGCTTCTCTGGGCACCCTGCACCTCAGCACCCTCACAGGAAAGAGCTTTGTCCTAAAATCTAAGAGATATTAGGACATTTCTATATTAGGGGTATTAGGCGATACTAGATATTCGTGATATCTAAGAAAAGGTGTCCTAGAACTCACAGAAAACAGCATAACAATGAGAACGTTTTAAGCAAGTGCAGAGGAAGGGTTAAGCATGGAGATAAAAGAGTATTTCAAAGGAAAAGGAAAAAGTGGAATTAGATTCAAAAGCCTTAATGTTTAATGCTGATAATGGCACTCACAATATTAAGTGATAATCAAAAGCGTAGATGAGGCCCTTAATGAGGTTTAGTGGTGGCCTTGGCAGTGCTGGGATAAAGGTTGGACTTGATGATCTTAAAGGTCTTTTCCAACCTGGTTGATTCTACCAGCTCCCTTGGGCTGTATTTCTAAAAGCCTGGAGGGTTTTGTTGTTTTTTTTTTTTTTCCCCAAAAGGCAGCTGAAGCTTTTGGGGGTTTCCCCCAAAAAATTCCCAAAGTTGAACAGAATTGAATTTTCCTGTCACATTTCAGTGTTTTGAACCAAGACAGAAGAAACAGGTATTCAAATTGCTTGAAACTGTAAAGATAACACTGCTTGGAATTTGTCTGCACAGATGAGGGAGGATAAAAGTGGAGTGATGTCCAATTTTATTTTTCTTTAATCACAGCAGACTCAGTTTGCAGGAAAATCAGCCTGTGCAGAGACAGGAATCCCTGCAGGACAGGCCTGCTGCCTGGCATTAGAGAGACTTTGCATAAAACCCATGTCTGGATGCTCAGCTCATGCCTGGATTAAGAGTATAGGGTATTTGGCAAACAGAAAGGTTTAGGCGGATTGCAAACAAATCATACCAATGTATTGAATCTTCGTGAAAAATAAGCTGGTTTTGCTGATAATGCACTAGAGCAGCAAACAACAAAGGAAAACAGCAAGATCAAATGAAGGACTCGAGTTCCTATCAAAGGCATGGTAAAAGGTAACGTACAATGAATCTGCATCCTTTTGGAAAAGGACAGTCAATAATAAGCAGCAGCACTGCTGTGGATGCTGCTCCCAGTTCTGAGAGCAGCATGCCCCAGCTCGCCCAGGAAGGCCCCCAGCTATCAGACAGACAAGCTAAGACCTAAGACAGCTCAAAGGTAAGACCTTCAAGGTGTGTTTTATGTCCAGGTACTGTACACATCATATTCCTCCGAGTGACCAAAGAAGGTGGAATACAGTTACTGAGTTCTCTTGCTGGGTTTTGTGGTTGGGTTTGGGGTTTTTTTAGGCATAGCACTCTCAGTTGCCCATCACAGCCACATTTATTGCTAACACCCGATAAAGAGAGTAATGATTCCCTCCCTCACCCAGAACTTCCTGCTCTTCAGAGTATTTCCATGCTTGTACCAAAGTTATCTTCGTGATACAAAAGCTAATCACCAATTACATGATTTATTGTTTATCAAGATACACTTTAAATGCTGAGATTTTTACTGCATTGATCAAAGCCTCCTGACTTTCCACCACAACTTCCCAAGTTACTCAGAACAGAACAAACATGCAATCAGGAGTAAGTTGCATTACAGAGTGACACTTTCTCTCTTCATAACTATTCAATGCGTTACCTCTTTTGTTTTGTTTTCAAAGCGAGATAAAAATGTAGATATCATTTTGGAATAATCACACGTAATCCATTGGTCACAGAAAACTAAATCCCACCATTTTCTCTTTGAAACTTCAGAACCAGTTTCCCAGCTGCCAGGGCTGTGAGCAGAGCAATGCAGTGCTGCACGGTGGGGAGCAGCTCTCATGGGCTCCTCCCCACACCATCAAAGGGAGCATCTTGCACAAAGAGAACTTGAGAGCACCCAAAAAATATACAGTCTGCAGTGAGACAGACGTGGGGCTATGGAAATGTTTAGTGGCCTCTGGTTAGAGCAGGTTGTTTTGCCAGTGTGCTTTCACAGGCCCAGACTGAGCTCACCAGGTTACAGGACTCAAGTCTGCCTTGCTGAAAACACAGTCATAGAATGGTTTGGGTTGGAAAGGACCTTAAAGCTCATCCAGCTCCAACCCCCTGCCACTAGAGCAGGTTGCTCCAAGCCTCTGTGTTCCAACCTGGCCTTGAACACTGCCGGGGATGGGGCAGCCACAGCTCCTCTGGGCACCCTGTGCCAGCGCCTCAGCACCCTCACAGGGAAGAACTCCTGCCTCAGAGCTCATCTCAATCTCCCCTCTGGCAGTTTAAAACCATTCCCCCTTGTCCTGTCCTTACAGGCCCTTGTCCAAAGCCCCTCTCCAGGTTTCCTGTAGCCTCTTTAGGCACTGGAGCTCCTCTAAGGTCTCCCCTTCAGGAGCCTTCTCTTCTCCAGGCTAAACCAGCCCAGCTCTCTCAGCCTGGCTCCAGAGCAGAGCTGCTCCAGCCCTCGCAGCAGCTCCGTGGTTCATTTCTCTCTGTATAAGGACTGCTTTTCACATCTCTCCTTGGCTGCATAGCAGAGCTGAAAGTCCCAGCAAATAATTTATAAAGAATGCATTAAAGGAGATCTGTACTTCCAGCGTTCATAAACGCCTGGTTCAGAGGCCCAACATTAACTTGCAGTTATCCATCATTTACTGAATCACAGATGAGCAATCACTGGCCAACTGCTCGTGTTCTTGCGACCGAGACTGTGTCACATTGAAACCCCTTCTGGCTCTGAATTATTAAAATATGGGAAGTTCTAAATTGACTTACAAATGGGACATGTCATAAATCTCCACACACATGCGGGAATCTGCTTTTTAGGCCAGGATCACATGCCAGGGAAACGGCAGCATTAGATAGAAGATAATTAGGCACAGATTAGTACTAGAAGAGCAAGTCAGGCACTCAAGCTGAAAACAGACTTCCACAGGGCCAGGGCAAGTTAAATCCCCAAAAGGAGAATCAACAAATTCTTAAGAAAACCCCCCTAAGAAACAGTAAGATGAAGCATGGGACGCATGATACAACACTCCCGAGAAGAACTGGGCAGAATATGCTTTCTTATGCCATAAACACTTTGGCAATAACTCACCCCGGTTTTCCCATTTTGCATCAGAGTGGTCTGAAATGGTATAAAATTCACAATGGAGGGAAAAAATAATCTGAGATAAAACACAGATAAAGTTTCCACCACCCAAAACAGAGATTCTCTGAGCTATGGAAGAACCTACTCCTAATTCCTGCTCCCAGCAAGATTCAAGTTCTTACATTTGGCTTAGCTGTTTTACAGCAAGAATTCCAGTACAGACCTATGTGTCACTAGAACTGATTTGTTCCAAAGAAAAACTTTGATGCTTTACAAGTAGATACTCCCTGGGCAAACATGCACATATCCCCCAAAGTCAAGCTTCCCTTCCACTTTATTTACAATGCTTACATGTGTTTATATCCATCCTGTATCCTATAGTCTTGGGATTTCAGAGATGAGGTAGGTCAGGGCTGAACTGCACAGATACCTGGGTCTTGGCTCAAGGCAGCAGCAACCTCATACAAGAAAAGATTCCAGTTCCCAATCACTGCAGTCCCTGTGTCCACGTGTGTCTGACTGAAATCCTGGATTATACTGTTAAGAATTAATTTCAGAAGCACAATTCCAGCATATAAACTGTGCTGCTTGTTTTCAGATGCCATCATTTAGAGAATGTTCAAGGGAATTGTAAAACAGGATTCACTTTATGATGCGGATGAAGTCGGCACTGAATTCTAAATGAGCTGGATACCACATGCTAAATTGTGTCAGCAACACCTCAGTGAGCAGAAATATGAGCTTTTCTCTGTCTCTTTGAGACACCTCTCCTTGAGTGATCCATCGAGTGGCATCCTTATCAACCCAGACAGAACAGACTAGATTTGATGACAAATCTGTCAGTTGTGCAGGGTTTGAGATATGCTTCCAGCTGGGTGTAGTCAGCAGGTATAACAAGGATGTAGTCTCTCAGATCAGAACTTTCCAGAGTTGTAGTTTAGGTAACATACTAAAACCTACCTGAAACATTAATTTCCATTCCCCACAGATCAATATCCAGTGGAGCTCAGATCTGAGACAGTTTCATACCCAGTTTCCTCCTTGCTTCATTGCAATGAAGAGGGATAATACTCCTTCTCATGCCCTGACCACCTCCTCTGTCAATGCTTCCCTAGTACTACAAGTGACCTGGAGTAGCCACATGAACTACACAGACTGGGAGGCAAGGCTGCAGTTCTGACCGTAAAAGCTTGCAAACCAAGTGAACAGCAAGCAGTGGTCACAAGAGTGAATAAATGGAGCTCTGATAAATAACCTGTAACAGCCCAACTACGGCTTTTTCCCCAGGGCTATACATCTCCCATGTGCAAACACACTCATACAACCCTGGGAATCAGACATATAGAAAAATACATGAGTGACAGTATTTTCCATATCACCGTATTTGCAATATTCCATATACTTAGAATGAGAAAGCAGAAGTGCCAAAAACAGGATTAGCTCACAAGCTTTAAGAATACGTTTACTCAAACCATGCTTCAGGATCTGGGCCCTGCTCAGCTGTGCAAAAATCATCAAAAATGGTCCCTCACATGCCTCAAAAGATCAGAGAGTACAGCAAGGTTTTACTTTTGAAGTTTGTGCATCGAGCCACAGAAAGAAAGAGGTGATCACATCTGGCATAGAAGTGATAGATTTCCTTAGCAAGGCTTCAACCTGAAGCACCAGGATACAAGCAATGATAAAAGCAGTGTGCTTTCGTGTTGCGTCATCTCCCCACTGACAGACCAGACCCATGACTAAGATGCGAAGCGCTTACATTTCACCACCACTGACAGACACTTCGTTTGGTGTTTGGGCTTTACCCATTACAGGGTAGGACCTTAAAAGAGCATACTTCATTATATCTCAGTAAGTCAGTGTGGTCAAAATAGCAACTGCCAATTTGCAGGACAGTGTGGGTTCCAATCTGTCTGTTATTTATGTTAGAATGGAAATGGGATGGAAGAGATGACAAATACACTTAGCAGATATGATGAGCATCCAGATGGAAAGGCATTATTAGCAAACATTCAGTTAGCAGAGGCAACTCCTGCTGCTACAGCCTGGGTAGTGTATTGGACAGAACATGAGCTTGGAACAGGAATACCTCAAATGAACATGCAGAGAAGAAAAAAGGATGAAGGAAAAATATCAGTGGCACGGCTGCATATGGCAGCGAGTGCTGTGCCAGGACTGGGATTCCTTCAGCCACTGAGATGAAGCAGAGTTGTGCAGCCAAACACCACCATTAACTCTTTGAATGTCCCTTTGGGATCTGAGGAGAATTAGGAAAACGGGACTTCAGACCTTGCCTGAAGCAATGCATGACTGTAAACCAAGTGTACCCAGGCAGACGCAGGCAGCCGTGCAATAACCCCACAGCCTGGTTTAGATTAGAAGTGAGAGGAAGGAACAGGCTCTGACCCAAGGCTGGATTTCTCTGCTGGCAGAGCCCACAGGTTTATTTCCGATGCCTCTCCCACCTTGAGCTTTCTTCTTCCCATAATGCACATGCTGCTCTTTAGTCTATAATGAACACACACACAAAACATCCCCAACAAACCACCACCAAAGCCAGCATCTTCCTGCCTTCCCACAGAGGGAATTTACAGTGCCCTCACACGGTGTCGATGCTCATTCCTCAATGCTAATTCCTACAGTCTCTTCACTAAAACCAGAGTAATTTACTGACCAACCAGCAGCAGATCCAGGCAACTGGGGCAACATGTGGCTCTTCTGGACTATGCTTTCACCTCTTGGAGTGTCTACAGCCCTTTGCAGTCCTGCTTCTCCACTCTGCTCAAGCCACATGCAGCCCTGCAGCAGGTTTGCTGTTATCCACAACAACATTTCTAACAGGACTCTGAAAATCCAAGCCAGAGAGATGCTGAATATTTTAAGCTCGCCATATTCAAAAGCTTCCTTTATGTCAGAAATCTGTACAGGGTTTCCAGACTCTGGTGACAAGGCCCACTCTTTTCTAGGGAAAACACCGATGAAGAAAAGCATCTCCTGAACTTCCAGTGAGCTCCCTGACTGTAGGCTCCCAAGGGAATGTCAATCCCCTGGTGTCTGCAGAGACGGTACCATGACAGGGCTGCAGTCTCCACAGAAATCTTGTACTCTGCCTCTAACACACGTGATGAGAAACTAAAACTTAACCTTTTCCATAGGAAAAGCCAAGTGGGTGCTTCTCTGAGCACAAGCTGCTCTTGGCAGGCATTGCTTCTAATTTTAGCAAAAAAGAGAAAGGTAGAACTGGGAATAACGGGAACCCAACCCTTAAGTATTTCATCCCCCTTTCATGACTCGAATCAGGCACAATGTTTTGAGAGAAAGCACTAGCAGAGACCACCGCCACCTCGGCATCCCTGTTTGGTTGCTGCTGCCCTCTGCCAGCCCTGTCCCACCACCTCCTGCCCTTGGGTGACAGCTGCCACCCTGCACACAGACCCTGCACCCACGAGTCCCATTCCAAATCCTGGTAAGACCGCCTGCCCTTCATTTATATTCCTTCTTCTGTCAAAGTGATGGTGACATTAATGAGCACACTCCAAGGGGGGCTTTGTGCCAATTAACAATTTCTCGTTAGCTTAATTAGGGGACACATGTTTTTAATCACAGCTAAGAATGGGGAGTGATTGAAGAATTGATTCGCAGCTTTTGAAAGCATCACTGTCAGTGCACGGAATTTAATTGGGCAGATGTGGTTAAAGAAAGAGAGCACAGGCCTTAAATGACTGCCTAAATCAGCTCCATAGCAGGCTGAGGCACACGGAGCAACAGCTCCATGGACAGTATTTCCCTATCATCAGCCTTTCAAGACACTGAGAAATGTGTACAGAAGCATCACCACTAATACAGATTTAATTCTTGGATTAACAGCTATCATTCTGCAATACAAATGCATCCTGTCTGCTAAGTGCTATGCCTCCTCTGAGCAGGACATACTCCCTTCCCATCTTCTCCTCCACGACTGCCTTCCCCAAAGATGAAAGAATTCCAGCAACCTGGTTGGTTTCTCTCACATGTTTCAGTTCCATTCAAAAAATCTTCTCCTAAACCCTTCAATGGAAGTGACAAATGACTCTGGGACATCACTCATCCAGGGGTAGGTTGAGTGTAATGAGGAGGTCTCAACATCATCCACAGCATGCAAGATACTCCTCCAGTGAGTGAGGCTCTGATCATGCTGACACAGAGCATCTACTATAAGAGACCTTTGCAAAGCAGACCAGGTAATATAGCTCTAGTCACAAAGAAGTTAGTTCATATCTCCATGGCCAGAATTCAGCTTTTCTTTTACTGAACAGCTAATTGAGGTGCCTAATTTGGGTTCCTGGATACTTCTGGTCAATGGCTTCACCCCCAAGATAGAATCCTTTTTGCTTATCAGGAAAGACATACATCACTTCGGAAATGAGCATCTCAACACTATCCAGGCCACTGCCATCTCTCTGGTATAAAAGTTCAGACCACCTCGAACCTCATTTAGTGTCAATATTATGCACTCCCCTCATAAGTTAACCCAGCAGCTCTCAGAGGAGAGGGAAGCAAGTAAAAGGTGTTTTGAAGTCATCCATCACTGGACACTGGAGCCAGAGTTGGTGCCAATGCAGACCAAAGCTGAACTGGGTGTTTTGAAAAGGTAACTGCAGCTTCACTTGCTTTTCCATAGGGGAACACACTGTGTCACAGCTGGAGATGGAGACACACAGACCTATCACAAGGGGTTCATTGCAGAAAATTAAGATGTAATATTCTTGCTGCAGAAAACAAATGCTGTCTGCATTTGAGAGACTGGCATCTCTCTGCTTCTCCATCCTCATCTGCAGTTGTTGTTCCCCTGTTCATTGTAACTCTGGTTTTCATTTAATAGCGTTACTTAACGTATCCCATTTGTCATGTCATTCTGACCTCGCTTTTGAAATATCAGAACGTAACATACTGTAGCCTTTGCACAATGCAAGAAATAATGACATTTACCAGCAACGGTATATATAGGATTAAAAGCCCCAAGGTCTTTGACTGCAGGAACAGTACTTATGCAAGTGCCAAAAATGAGTGGTTTCAAGCAACAAAACCATACAGATGAACAATTGACAGCGTGGGCTTGACAACAAGAGGTTACCTCTAATGCAGGTGGGTCAGCAGATCTCCACCTGCTTCTACACTACCTCCACAGGCCCTGAGTCTAATCAGAAGCCACCTGTTATTTTATTCAGTCTTCTGCACCACAGACCACATCACTGCTTTCTCTAGAGGGAGATTAAATGGCCACCCAATTTTAAATACACCTGGAAACAAATGACACAACAGACTTGCACTGCCTTGACCTTGTGTTGGCACTTACACTCACCATTGTAACTCATATCATTTCACATGTACACTTCAAATGACTGTACCAAGTTCTGGGTGATAGATATTCAAGGACTACAGCTTTCATGAGTATCTGTATTACCCCATGTCTCAGCCACTAAAAGTCAGGTCTACTCTTTTAATGTGTCCTCACTCTGCATCCACAAGCCCATTCCTCTTTCAGGAAACAGAGCTGAGGATGTCTTGTCCACTGGTTTCATCTGTCAGACTTTGCAAAGTCACAAGTTATCATTTCTTCCAAGGAATTTCCCTATCAGGTTGCAGGCACAGTGCGGGTATTGCAACAACAAATCCCGGTTTATTCCAAACCATCTCAGAGCTGTTTGTCACAGGCTCACACTGACCTCCTCAGAGCTTTGGTGTCTTAACAGATTTGGAATATGCCATCTAAAATGAGAAGGAGATCACTGGTTCCTGAATGTGCGTGTAGATATCTTGTTTCTACCCTTGATTTGTTTGCTTCATGTATTCTTCTTTTCCCTACCCAAATATAATGAATACTGTGGCAAGGTTAAGGTCAGAAATAGATGGATTCTCTAAGCTAGCAGACTGGAAATATTCAAGGAATGAAATCAGCAGAACTGAAGCCAGCAATAATAGCTTTCATCTGTTATGTCTGCCTTCTCTCACTAATCTAATGCCCATGTTTTTGTAGGAAAGGAGTTAAACATAACTTTTTTTCCCTCCCAGATTTATGAGTAATACGTAGCAGATCAGGCAGCTCACTCATGCAAACAGCAGCTTGCCAGTCTGCAGAAACATTCATCTTGAATACAATTTGTATGTGGGATTTCTTCGCAATGTTGCAGTCCTTGTGTAAGTGTAGCTATTGATTTCACCTTTAGAATAGCAATTATAAGATATATATGCAATGTCAATGTTGCTGTTAATGAAAGTTATCTTCCCTACTCAGTATTCTGCTTATTTTCTTAGCTATAGAACCTGAGGGAAGTTAAAAATCATGCTGCAGTACAAGCTGGTGATGTATTACAAAAGATAATCATATTTTACAAAGCATCATTCATCCTGAGAGGTCCCAAATTGCTTGTGAAATATTTGCATAGGCACACATTTCCTAAAACAGTGGCAGAAGAGAGACATTAAGAGGCTGCCTCTGCCCTTTCAACTCCTACAGAGAACTCAGGAGGCAACAGGTTTTGTAGGAGTCAAATTGGCTTGTGGAGCTCTGCCAGTACAAAGCAGCTCACTCTTCACTCCGACACTGGGAGTGTAACGATGGATGGACCTAATGCGTTTTCTTACCTCCAAAAACAAAGGGTTGGGTGGTCCTACTGAGACCTGATCTGTATTTCCAGGTTGACTCACCCAGCTGGTTTTAGATGTTATGCTCTTTTCTCCTTCCTACTTCTAGTTCTCTCCTTATAGCTAACTTCTCAAAGACACATTGATGATGTACTCTGGAAGACAACTGCATTTTTATCCAGCATCATGATTTCTGAACATCTTTGTCACCCACACAATTCCAGTGTTCCAGCAAGATTAATGGACACTTCCCTAAGGCAATGCTCAAACAGCCCAGAGAACCTTGTGATGAGGGCAAAGCAGTTTATGGGGTGATCCATCAAAGCAGCCACTTTGTGCCACCTGGAGACACAACACCCCTCCAATTTGTTTCAGATTCTACATTATTGCGTTTCATAGAGACATTTGACTTTAGCCCAGGGTAAAATCTATAGGACTTCTCAAATTCTTTCTCCAACATGGACAAAGTGAATATTAGAGAAGTAGAATTACATACCTTCTGTAGTAATGTGGTTGAAGTAAATGGAAGACCTTCCTCACAAACACAGAGTACACATTCAGCCTTTAAAGGCTCCATCCCTGAAGAATCATTGCTAACACATATGCAGAACATACAAGGCTTCAAGCCAGCTTGCTCACACACCAACCTCTTCTTCACTGCTTTTTAGAGCTACCAATTACTTCAGGCTCTGTTCTGCAAGGAGACCTCTCCCTGAACTGCATTACTCAGCAGAAAACCACCCACAAACACCACCACTCACAACCCCCCAGCTCCCTGACTTTATAGCTCAACTGCAGGGCTCTGCACACACCTGCACGCATGACTCAACAGCAATTCCCATGCAGGCTCCATACCTTATAATGATTAATTGTTAACAGGAATTTTAAGCACCTGCAGATATGAAAAACTAAGAAAGTCAATTAGAGAAGCTTAAAACTCTCACCTGAGTCATCCCTTTATCTGCTGCTAAACCTGTGATGTTGACCAGAGCTGATATCCAGGCACTGCTTCAAATGATGTTGTCATTATCAGTGCTCAATTCAGAGGATGAGGCCAAAGAGTCAGTGGCCAAACTGGTCTCTAAAAGCAGGTCAAGGAGAAACAATGCACTGGGGGAAATGAGAGAAAATGATCTATTATCTTGGGGCTTGAATGCCAGCTGAGGCTTCTGGGCAATACAAGCACCAATGCTCAGTAGGATAACAGGCTCAGGTGCTTGGAAAGTAGCTGAAACTCCCTGGGAAAAGGAGAGATTTCAAACCACTGAAAAAGAGTAATTTTTCTAAAGAATAAAATTACTTTACATATTTATAGAATATGAAATAATTACTGCAAAGATTAAAAACAAAAAGAGGGGAAATTTCTAAACAAATAATATTCCTATAAACAAACACATTTCTCAAAGAAATCAAAGGATTATGGCAAAGCTTGCCTGGGAAAATTGATAAAAAACCTTATTCTTCATTTTCTCCCCCTCCATTAGGAGCCAGCCATGTGGAGAAATTATTAGGAGCTGTAATATTTCAACCTGTATTTTTAATCAGTCATTCAAGTTAATGCAAAGCAGATGGAATGGACCATATTTTCCTAAATCACACACATTAAAATATGTAATTGAAGTTTTTGAGCCTGGAAACAAAAATGTGCTAAAACCATGGTCCCAAGTCCCATTTTATCTACCGTGATCTAATCAAGGGCAGGTACCATGGATTCAGGACACGTCCAGAGCATCTCCTGTGCCACGCTGAGGACAAGCCCTGTTTCAGGAGGCCTCACTTGGAAAGGATTTGTAGGAAATAGGGCTACTGAAAGCATGGTCCAGATTTCCCCCTCAAACAGGGACTGCTCTGTCTAATCTATTTTTGGCAGATATTTGTCTAACTGGTTATTAAAAATCAATAGTTCAAATGCAGACTCGAGACTGGTTTGACATGGGGCGCATCTGTTGCTCTGATGCACCAGTGTTGGAGCAGAGCTATCGATCCTGCCCAGGTCCACAATGGACCCCATGTCCCATCCATAGGTCCAGTGAGCCTGTGCACTCCCAATGGGCGTGCAGGCCAAGGCTTGCGCACCCTGCTCAGTACAAGCTGGGGATTACAGAATCATCACAGAATCCTGATAGAATCCCAGCCTGGTTTGGGCTGGAAGGGACCTTAAAGCTCAGCCAGTTCCAATCCCCTGCCACGGGCAGGGACACCTTCCACTAGAGCAGGCTGCTCCAAGCCCCGTCCAACCAGGGCCCAGACGTGGGTCGGTGCAGCCCGACAGGTCCCAGGGATGCGCGTGAGCCGGCAGCATATGCACCACCAGGACAAACACGTCTCCCTCTCACAGAGAAAGTCTGGCAAGAGCTCACATAGAGGCGTGAAGAAAGTTGTGAGAAAGGAGGGGAGAAGACAGCTGGCCTCTGAGCACAAAGCACGATCTTTCACACAAGCAGCAAGGCCAACAAAGCCTTTCCTCCCCCCAACACCCCTTCTGCTCCTTCCCCCTTCCCAGGAAGCAGCAGCTTCGCCTAAAGACTAACAATGGTTTCTGCAAACTGCTCCTGACATTTGGAGACCAATTAAGCATATGTGCATCCACCTCTGCAAAACAGGAGCGGAGAGAGCCGTGTAACAAGGCACCCTCTTTGCAAGGGGCAATTCTGGGACATCCTCCAGCGAAGTGCGTCTCAATTAGGACGTGGCTGATCATGCAAAAACCTCCAGCGGGGTCAGTGCATCTCACTGAGTTGTGCTCCTTTCTCCTCCACAAAGGGCTTAGAAAAAGACATTGTAGATTAGCCTGGTCCATAGGACCAGTGTGTAAAACAGAAAGTGATCATTATCGTTATCACAAACATGCAAACACCATCCATCCATAGCAGTTGATAAGAGGATATTATTTGGCAGCTTTGGTTTGGACTAAGGGAGAGAGAAGTTGGTTTTTTCCTACATTTCCAAGCTCTCTGATGAGCAGAAATTCCAAATTTCCGTTCCACTTCAAATGTTAATGGCTTTGCTTTCTGATTTGCAGAAATTGCCATGTTTGTACACTCCAATGGTAAGCACCCAGTGCTGAGAGATGAAGATGTGCACTGCTAAAAATGAACTGAGATGGGAAGGCTGGGTTCAAAAAACAAGTCTGAAGGAAAAACAGAATTAAACATGGCACAATATTTCCAGCTATTTCTATCAGAAATAGAGATAGGGACTTCTAGCAAAATCAGGGGAAGACTCCCTCTGTGTGAAAGGATTCCAAATTCACTGGAGATTGCTTGAAAAGGAAAACCTTCTCAGTGAAGACAGGTATGTTTGTCACCACTCTTTAAATTATAACTTAATAGTTAAGTAATGTTTTCTAACTCAATGTAAATAGATCTGTGTTAATCTAACACCACTTATTTCTGTATTCAGAGTAAAAACTGCTCTTCTCCTCTTTCAAACCAAATACAGAGTTTCTTCCCTGTTGGAGTGGGTTTGATCTTGTTGTTTCTCCACCTGCTTGTATTAACATCTGAAAATGAAACAAAAGCTTTCCCTTCACACTTAGGTTTGCTCCTTGTCACAGCTGGCAACCCCTGCACAACAGCAGCTCTGCTGGCCCTGGGTCAGGCTCCTCCAGGAGCTGCCTGCTCTTGCTGCAAACCTTGTGCTTCATTTAAGAATATTTTCCTCCTGGCAAAATAGAATCATAGAATCACAGCCTGGGTTAGAAGGGACCTTAAAGCTTAACCGGCGCCTCATCACCCTCACAGGGAAGAACTGCCCAAGATCTCATCTCGATCTCCCCTCTGTCAGGTTAAAGCCATTCCCCCGTGTCCTGTCCCTACAGGCCCTTCCACTAGTAGGATGGCAATGACAGCCTTGGCCATCCTGCCCTGCAAACCACCACAGTAAAGCTGTGGTGGGACTGGTTTGGTCATTTTGGCTGCGTTTAGAATAGACCCTGAGATAACCCCCCCCCCAGTTAATCCTGCAACTGTGGGTTCCAGCCAGCAACAGGCAAGTCCCCTCTGCCGGGCTAAATCCACGGGCAAGCGGCCAGAGGAGCTGTGATAGCACAAACTGCCTGAGAATCTGCTCTGCTGCATCCAAATAAAGGAAAAAACCCACCGCCAGAAGGTTGGCTACGTGTGTACATGGAGAGGGAGGCTTCAAACAGATAAATCTGGAAGAAAGCACAAGGTCTGCAGGGGTTTTTGATGGATTACATTGCATGTTTGAACATAATACACATTAAGGCAGGAGACACTGATGCTTTGAATGGTGTGAAAGTCCATCTAACGTGGGTTGTTTGCCTGACACAAACGATGTTTAACACGAGATGAACAAAGGCAAGAAAATCACTGCAGAGTTCCTGAGTGATGTTGGAAAAATTATTTGCTATTTCTCTCCCCCCACTTTAAAAATGCTACTTTTTTACTCTCCAGCCCCATACCTCTCCCCCCTTGGTAATGGCTTAGTAAATAATTCAGAGCAAAAACAAGAACCAGAACTGAGCGTAATAAAAATGATGTCTCTATCTGCTGTTGAGGCACATCGTGCCACTTAAGTAAGACAGATGGGAGGATATTTCGTACTTTGCTTAGTAAACTGCATTGAGAGAAACTGAATAAGCCTGAAATTAGAGCAGAGGGTGAGCTGGGGGTGGATGTACTGGTACAGTGTTGCCTGACAAAGATGCAGGGAAAAGTAATTTACTCTGAAATGACAGTTTGAAGGGGGAAGAAAAATAAACACACAGGAGGGAGCTCAGACTCATTAGCAGCCCAGCCTCAGTATTTCATCATTAATAATAATAAAGGACCCAGCTGAACCAGTGACTCACAGTAACACTCAAGTCTCTGAGTCTCCGTTTTTAGTTACCACATAAGAAGTGGCAGTGCAGCGGGAAGGCGGGATGAGGAACGGGGCAGACAGGACGTAGGCTGCTGCCTCCAGAGCTGTGGAAGGATGGGCAGCCTCTTCACGAAGCAGAGCTGATTTCTGCCAGGCCAAAGCACAGGCAACTACAGCTGCAGCATTCCTCCATCTTCAGTGTGTCCTGACACCTGGAGAGCCAGCCCAGGGCTGCTTGGGCTCCGTCACTTCCACTTGTTTTTATGGATATTCCCTTTAGAAATCTATTCTCTGCCTACTGAAAACAGGCAGGAGTGGAGACAAAGGGAAATAGTGGGGGTGGCTGTGTGTCATGCTCAAGAGCCCACAATAGGGGACAGCAACATGGCTGGAGCTTAAACTGACGCATGAGCATACAGAACTTTTTTGATATTAAGGACCAGGGATAGTCAAAATAGTGTTTTTACTATTTAACACCTGTTTTTTGTGTGAGGTCCTGCTTTATGCATAAGCCTGTGGCAGGACTTGGTGTCTCAAGCTGAGCGTATCCCCAGCACCTCTTTTGGAGACAAGGAGGGTGTTGTTCTGTCTTTCCCCAACCTCCCAGCTCCAGAATTGATGTGTACGGGGCCAAATGAGCATCTTTTCCCCCACAGTGAAGACAGACTCCAAGGGAGAGGTACAGAGCTTGCTGCCTAACTCCTTGATGAAATACTATACCGAGCATGAAATGTTCTCCATAGGTGAAATTTTCCTTGCCCTTTCCTGTTCTTGGTGATTCTGTGAAAAACCTGAGACTGGTGTTCCCAGCACAGTGCCTTCCACGAAGCATGTCTGAGCTCATTCAATGTGTAAATGAGAGTGAATCAGGAACTTCCCGCTGTTCCCAACGAGAACACTTCCTGTAATTTGCATGATAAAATTCTGCTGATTTCAGATAGCATTTCTCAGGATGGATTATTTGACACCCAGACTGTATGTTAGGGAATAAATTATTTTGCAGTGTTCCAAACTGATCAGAGTCATGAATTCTGATTTGCTGACATTGAGTCCCAAACAAAAGCGCAGAACCTTGTCTAATAGCGCGAAGAAAAAGGATAGTCAGGAAACATTAACAAGTTTCATATGGTAATTTATGTAAATATAAACCATAACTTAGTTGAAAAGACTTAGTTGAACCTATAGAAAGAGGCTGAAAGCCAAGATTTTCATGATAAAACATAAATTGATACTTAGTCTTTACAACCCAAATGTTGTGCTTTCTGGTACAGAACGAAGAGGGGAAAACCAGAAGCTTTACTTCAAAAAGTGAAGCATTTCCCAGTTTTGAGTTTAGGATCCTTTCAGGGATTATGGACAGACTCTTTCAGATAACATCTCTGTAGAAAAACCCCTACAGCATCAAGGTCCAGGGTGTCACTGTCCTCATAGGCTCGTAGGGACACATCACATTTGTCTCTTCCATGCAGAGCCAGTGCTCAATGCGGCAGGAGAGGGATCTGAATATTCCCTGGGCTCAATACATCCAGATTCTGAGGTGGAAGCAAACCAGATGACAAGACAGCTTCTTTCTGGGGACAGGCATCATCTCTGCTGTGGAGACTGAAGGAGAGCCCTTGGTCTGCTGCTAACACATGCAAGATCTGCCAGTCAGCTTGATTTGATGATCTGCTGATGCAGAACAGAGTGAAGATACTGGGCTTGGTTTGGTTCTGGGTACCTTCAGGAAGGTTATTTCCAAGCTTCCTAGAGCCAGCTCTTCCATGTCCAGTCTGAGTTTTGCATGGACCATGTGTTTTAATTAAAAACTTTTAATTAGTCTACCCATAATCTGTCAGAGCCCTCATGCTGAGGCATAATTAATGTATTAAACCTCTACCTTGCAGCTCTCACTGTATGTGTGCTTTCAAAACAAATCCGTACTTGTGTTTGAAGGGCCATAATAATAACAGTAGTTGGCACTTCCAGTTGCTGGAATAACTGTATTGTGCATTTCTCAAATGTCTTTCCCCTGAGGCTGTCCAAAGGGCATCGGTAAGATCTGTGTGTACTCAGCACCTTGCAAGATTGAGCCTCCTGCACACAATCAATATTTATAAATTAGGCTTCAGCCTTAAAGTAACATGGGACTTTCTGGGGGTGTCGGTGCTTTATTTGGTTTCCAGTGGAAGCAAAATACTGAAGGCCTGAATGCAAGGTATACTGAAAGCCAAGTTTTCAACATTCAGAATTCAAAGATAAGCTCTTCTAAATAGCTCAGTTTCCATTTTGGCACCAAAGTAAGTGTTTAGATTCTCAGAATCCCTTAGCACATTGGATCTGAGGTTTAACTGAAAATGTACTTTCAGTTATAGGTGATCTTTGGTTGTTGGGACTGACAGCTCTTTCTACAGCTGAATCACATAGAGAGACTTTAGCACTTCAGAATCAGGGCAATAATCTAAAGGGAAGGGGCACGGGACCTTCAGGATAAACATAACATGCTGTCCTGCTCAGCTACTGGCTCATTACTGCCTGTGGAAAAAGGCCATTTACTGAAGCATGAACACTGTTCATATCCTCCTTTTCCCTGGCTGGTTTCCCACTGAAATACTGATTTCAGTATTTTCAGGACAGAGCTTGTTTAGTTTGCAACACTGAGAAGGCCACAGCCTGGCATGATATGAAGGAGACAACATGGAAAATGTATTTCAGCA
>NW_009937311.1:76563-88819 GCF_000696875.1 Nestor notabilis
CTACAAGAAACCTGGAGAGGGGCTTTGGACAAGGGCCTGTAAGGACAGGACACGGGGGAATGGTTTTAAACTGCCAGAGGGGAGATTGAGATGAGCTCTGAGGCAGGAGTTCTTCCCTGGGAGGGTGCTGAGGCGCTGGCACAGGGTGCCCAGAGGAGCTGTGGCTGCCCCATCCCTGGCAGTGTTCAAGGCCAGGTTGGACACAGGGGCTTGGAGCAACCTGCTCTAGTGGAAGGTGTCTCTGCCCGTGGCAGGGTGTTGGAACTGGAGGAGCTTTAAGGTCCCTTCCAACGGAAACCATTCTATGACTCTATGACCTAGCCGTTGTTTTCTGAGAACCAAGCACTGTGGTCTTTGTTGCTGAGAGATTTACTTTTGAATGTAAACTATCCCTAGGCAAAAATAATACAGTAAAGATAATGATATTTGTTTTACCCTGAGAGCAGCACTATATTCTTACCAGTGTACAGCTTGGCAGGTTTGTTAGGAAATGACAGATTCACTTCAGACTGTATCTGTGCAAGCTGGTGTTAACTGATAGTTGTTATCATCTCCTGACTGATGCTGACACATGTGAAGTCAAGCACTGCGGAGCAGATACTGCCACCCCGGCAGGCACGTACATGAGAAGAGTAACACCTAAATGTGCCTGACCCAGCACATCCTAAAAGGAATATTCTCCCTGAAGCACACAGAGATACTAATGTACTCAAGATCAGCCCTACTTTCCTATTTTTCATGGAAAATCAAGAGGGAATTCCCTGGAATGATCAACTGTTTGTTCTACAGCAGCATCGTTGTCCCACCTGTAACAACAGAGCGTGGTGTAGACGGCAAATCTGGACTGCAGCTGTTTAATGACAAGGGATGAAATTAGATTCCATTCACAACTGAGTCTAATTTCTCTGAGGACCATGAATCTGTCCTTGGAAAGGGTGCTCACAGGAGTGGATGACAGTGCTTACTCACGGCAGTGATGTATTTGTGTAATCTACATTAATTCAGTACCAGCTTCTCTCCTCTTCTGTAGATGAGAAACTATTTTTTGATGAGGGTTTTGGGGGCTTTGTTGGGCTTTTTTTGTTTGGTTTGGGTTTTTCTTCCTTGATAACAGTGCCCTCTTCCCAAACCAGGCCCTTTGGGATTGCTGAGAGCCTGTTGCTATTTCTACCAGTAGATGTTTTTCATTTCTCATTAATCCCTTCCTCCTGATTTGCTGTTTCACCCTGTACTGGAACACAGGAGAGCTGGAGACAAGGAGAAGAGGCCAAACCCCCTATGAGGGAGAGGTGATGAGATCACCCACCATCTGGAGCCTGTGGTCTTCCAAAGAAGAAACTCAAAAACTAATTAAAAATATTCTGTGTCATAAGGGCTAAACTGCCAGTGGGACCAAGAATAAATTGGAGATCATTAGACCTTCATTTCTCTGCAGTATCTCCCAGTAATTTTAGTTCTGTGAACAAAACAGTTTGTGGCAGGGAGGAAAGCCAATGTAATAGGAAGAGATTGCAGCAAGTCATGTAGCTCTGAGAGCTCAGAATAAGAGCTTTCAGCTCTTAAGACTGTTTTATTGCCACCTCTGGATGGTGTAAACCTCCCAGTAACATGTTCTCCTCTCCCAACAAGGGGGGGAGATGGTTAAAATGGGAGATGTCCATGTCCCAGGAAAATGAGCAGAAACCCCTCCTCAGTTTTAGGCTCCTCCACAGTTCCTGTCCCCCATATACCTCTGCTCACACATACCAGAAGCCCTTCTCCAGCCTCTGATCTTTGACTCTGAGCTCACCCCACCTACATATGAGCAATCAAAAGTGGAAAACAGCAGCCTCTCTGCAAAGCTCATTCTTATTACAGACGGAACAGAATCATCTTTCAAGTTTCATCTCAGTGACAAAATCTCTCCAAGATATCACACAAAGACAGCAAAAACTGGTGACCTTCAAGGCTACTAAATGGATCTACTTTTTTGTATTCTGGCTTAGACCAAAAGGTATCAGAGCCATAATTACCCTGTAGACACAGGGTGCAGCGGGCTACCTCGCTGCCCGCTGAGGTCAGAAGGCTCATTGTCAACAAACCTGCTAATGGCAATCACATAAAAGGCAATTTCTCTTCCAGGGCCCATTACCCCATTAATGAACCCTTAAAGCTGAAGAACAGCATTTTCCAAGATTTAGAGACATTTCTTTGCTCGTCTGAGGGCTATCAGCTCTAGAGAATAATTTCATTTTGCCAGGCTGCATGGGATTCAGGCAGGCACCTACCCTGCAGAAGGTGTTTTCTTTCCCTTAAAGGACTTTCCACGTCATTACACTAATAAATTAAAATGTGTTTTTACTGATAACTCCAGTTATGTGCTCTCAATCTCTCTCTGCCATTTGATTTACCAAGACTCGTCTTGAAGGAACTACAGAGTTATTTTTGCACCAGAGGTCTCAGGGTTGCAATCAACAACTTCATTTTTTGAGTCACTCAGCATCAGCTGTGCTGATTTCCCATTGATTTTTATCTCTACATAGCCTTTAAAGGCTGTAATAGTGAAGGCCAAATAGAAGGCTTTCAAACTTCTAACTACGGGTTAAGGCTAAGAACAGCTTTTGGCCAACTACGAGAATCATGGAGAAGTGGTATGAAGCAGTCCCCTCCTCTCACCTTACAATAGCTCTTCCTAAGAAAAGGATGACAGAAAAGGGAGCTGCATTTGGAGGTCATTGCCCAGTCTGCAGGCAGCCTCCACAGCTCAGGAAAGCTGTTTCCTGGAGTTCTTAATTTCTATGTCTTCCTTAAAGATCTTTTTACAACGTAGTGTAAAACATCAGCTGCCTGAGACTGAGCAGCTCCTTGCAGCACAGGTCCTGATTTTGCTGGAGTTTCTTTCATTTTCCTCATCCTTAAACAGCAATTCTTAATGCTCTATGTAAGAAGCAATCAGTTTATCAGAAGGATGAACACTGAATCACTGCAACACGAATGTGCTTTTCCTCTTGGTGAAAATGGCCAGAACTTCATGAAAGCTTTTCAGGAGAGCTGATGAAAAGTGCTAATAGGAATTGGTTGTTTCAATTGATAACTCAGGATTATTCTAAGTGATGTGCTGAAATTTGGTTTTCTCTGATGTTTGAGCCCCTCTGAGGGCCGTGAGGACCAGAACAAACACTAGAGATGAGAGGAGTGGGAATTCTGCAGGACGCTGCTTTTCAGCTTTGGAAAGATGGGGTTTATCTATGCACAAATAAATAGGACTTTCATTCCAGGGACTTTGCTATGTTTTAAGAGCTTTTCTTCTCTTGATTGCAATGCCATTTGAAAATGGATCCATGCAGTTTTATCTTCTCTCCTTCCATTAGTCCTGCACTTGCCACTGACTGAACAGCTCCTGTCCAAGGAGGACTGATGTGAGTCAGGGACTGGGATCTGGAGTCAGAAAACCAGGAGGTTCTTCTAAATACAGATCCCATTTCTTTCTGAATTCAGAACCATATTCATCTGGCTGCCATTCCTCTGTAATTTATGTTCAGGCATAATCCTGAACATCTAAAAAGAGAAGTGTTTTATTTTCAAAGGAAAGCGAGCAATTCATAAAACATTATATGTTGACATTTTCTGGCAAATATAAAGGGCTCATTGCTCTGATTCAGGCCCTATTTGCATAATTTTTCCTTCTCTATCCACAGGTAAATCACGGTTAAATATTGAAGCATTTATCACCTGTGTATTTTCAAGCCAGACTTTATATGAGCATAAAAGAGAGGGACACACTTTCCCCAATGCATCAAACTGCAAAAACATTTTGGCACTCATCTTCCTCTGTGCTGACACAATGAAGACCCTGGCCAGACCTGGGCTCCTTGGAAGAAACTCACCCTAGGATGACTTTTCACAGGATTCCTACAGAAGGTCCCGAAGCATTGCTCATGTATGGCCAAAATGATGCATGGACTTACACTGCCATCTGCATAGTGGGGAACTAACTACCCATGAAGAACGCTCATGGAGGTAAGTATCAAGTAAAGGAGTATTTGGCTGTTCAGCCACCCACACCAGAAGCCCTGCTCTATCAGCTGACCTGTTGCTCTCCAAGTTCATTGTTCTGTAATACTGAGACACTTAATTTGGCTCAGAACTACTGGCTACATCCTCTGCTAATGGAAATTGAGGTGACTTCACAGCAGATGCTGACATGGGGATCGCATTTTGTTGCCCAAGTTCCTGCTCAGCAACTCTACAATATGTAAATGGTAGTTAATTAAATATATATATATTTTACACAATAGAAGCTTCCAGCCTTTCACAAGCAAAAACATGACAGAATAAAACATGTCTGTTCTTACACTGTCCACTTTCATTTCAACCCCAAACTGTGACTGAGAGACAAATGAGTAAGTGAAAAGAGAACTGCTACTCTTTGTCACGTAGCATCAAACATTTTTCCTTGCCTCAGCCTCCATTTTCTCTTCTGTTGTCCTGATAAATAAAATAATACTTTGGGGATTTAGATTTACAAACAAACCATCCCTGTATTTGGCTCTATCTTCTATAGCAAGGCAGGAGGAAGGTTCTGTTACTCAATAACTAACTGTACACAGAAAATGCATACAAATTATTGCAGCTGTCGCTATCACAACTTAGGAGTAAATGCAGATGGCATGAAATAATATTCACAAACAGCTAATAGAATTTTAATGGCTTTAGAAAGAAAATAAAATGAAAGACACTGTATTTACTTGTGATACGAAGGGAATTTATAGTGTGCCAGTGCAAGTAACAAGTCACTTTGGACGTTGTGTTTTCACACATGTAGAAGTGGGCAAGTCCCTCTGGGGTTTATTTATGGGGAATTTAAATAGCAATCATAATTTGTGAAATATTCAAGATGCATCTGCATAAAGTATGATGTTCACATTATGCAAATGTCATGTAGGATGAATGAAATGCATCAAATGTCTTGAGGACATCCAGATGTTAAGCCTACCAGGATGCCAGGAAACATGGAAGGAGGTGAAGAACATGATTTCTTCTTGAGTTGATTTTCATGTTCCAACATCACCTTCTAAGTACTTCCATTCAAGAAGCAAGCTACAGTCACAGTTCACTTGCTGTGGTTGTCTTTTTCTATCATCATTCCCACTTTCTTTTTCCCAGCACAGTCCAAGAACCAACAATGCCTTTTAAATGGTTAAATGAGACCACTTCCATCCACACACAGTGTTTGAGTGGGAATGTCACTAGTTAAGTTCTACATTTGGAGCTCTGCTTTCTTTCTATTTTTTGTTCTGCAGCCAACAAAACAGGCAAAAAGGCCATGCTAGACCTCCCTGTGATGGGCAGTCATGTACAAGCACTGAACATGGAGGAATTCCAGTCCTGGCACAAAACAACGGCCCAGGAACCAGAAGGCAGATGGGCTTTGCAGGGTGGTATGACGCTGCCGTGGCTTTTCCTTGGAGATTTGGGGGTACAGATCATGAAGATCCGTATGTGCTGAAGAGTGAAATTAATGACAGACTAAAAGCCTGACACAGAATCACAGAATCATGGAATGGTTTGAGTTGGGTTGGAAGGGACCTTAAAGCTCACCCAGTTCCAAGGCAGGGACCCCTTCCGCTAGAGCAGGTTGCTCCAAGCCCCTGTGTCCAACCTGGCCTTAAACACTGCCAGGGATGGGGCAGCCACAGCTTCTCTGGGCACCCTGTGCCAGTGCCTCAGCACCCTCACAGGGAAGAGCTTCTGCCTAAGATCTAAATCTATTTAAATGATCAGAAGGTCTTCCTTTGGCTTTATTTAGACATTATTTCATCCCCAGTACTGAGCACATCCAGAACCATGCCCCCTCACCCTGACCCCATTATTTTTGGTTAAGCCATTCACTGTATAGACACCATAATATCAGCAACCTCTTTTCCCATGTAAAAGGGCTGTGTCACACAGCTGGGCCTGCTGGAGCTGAGGGCTCTGACCTGATGTCTCAGAGCTGGAGGAATCACAGAATTCTGCAGCTCATGATGCAAATGAATTCTCAAATAAAAGGCTGTTCATCTCTTGTACCACGCACAGGCTGACCAACCGAACCAGAAGCTATTTGTGATGAGGGCAAGGGCTCAGATCATTTTTACTGGTAGAATAGTGATGAATTAATAACTGCTGATTATCACATATCTTAGGAAAATCATCTGCTGTTCTTCTTTGTCTTTGGGGGAAAGACAAAATGGGCATTTTCCTGATACTGAAGAAAAGAAGTTTGATTTAAATGAACAGGGGCACACCAGTGTAGCTTTCCCACATGGTAGAAGAGGACACGGCTGCAGCAGGTGGGACAGAGAAGATGTGAAACACATGACAAGAATTCACACGCGATCAGGACCTGGCTTAGACTGTACTCACTAAAGTCATGAACAGGCCACCAGCGGGAACGATCCCACCTTGACCTAGAAGCAAAAGATTTGGGGTAAAATCCCTGAAAGCATTGAAGCAACTGACAAATCACACATGTGATTTAGTCTCATCCAGAGCAGGTACCTCCAAGGAGCATCAACCCCTTTGCTTTCTCAAGCTTTCCTTGCGGAACAGACTACAACTCAGCAGCATCACCGAGATGCTGTTTGGTGCTATCCAAAGTTATTAATCTCTTAACCGAGGATTTGAATAAAACTGAGTAAGCTCATAATTAAGTTAGAAATGTAAATGCCGGTTAACTTCAATGCTGCTGATCTTATTGATAGGGCAAATCAGTAACTGTCTTGAAATGTCAGATTACAGCTGATAAGAATAATTTTACTATTGAGCAAATCACTTGATGTTGTAAAAATGGAATTTGTGAAAGCCAGTTACAATGATGACTATTGAATCTGTTCACAGTGATAGATAGCTTTTAAATGCATGTAACTTGCCCACAAGCTGAAATTCATAGTGATTTTTGAAAACGTCCCGGTAAAGGAACACTAAGGCATAAATACACATTTCTGTCTGACAGCAGAAGTATTCCACTTTAAATATGGCTATATATCCTCATACCTTCTACTCAGTTTAACTGGAGTGATGTGCGTGTGCCTGTACTTAACAGCAGACAGCATGTGACACATAAGCTGGTTCCCACTCGGCAGTTGTTTAGCCTGAGACTCTTGAAAAGCCCATCAGGACTCTGCAATCCATATGGAAGAGTAAAATCAAGAATATAATTTTTCTTGCACCAGACGCTATCAGACAAAGTGATTAAAACTACATCAGTCATTTGATGGAACAGGAATAGTGCCTATGGAGCGGGATGCTGCTACAGGATCAATAGCTTCTGTTTTATAACAAAACCCACATGCCTCAGCTTTGCTTGCAGTTTTTCTAGCAGTGAGGGGCTATTACACAATGGCTGCACTCAATTTCATTGACATCTGCTCTTAAATGTTATGGATTCTCAAAGAGTTCATGCAAATTCAACTTACATCTGTCATTAAAACACTCTGCTCACGTCTCTTTGGGAGTCACAGCAAGCATGGTGGTGTATGTGTACAGTGAGCAAGGAATTTCACATCCAGTTTTGGCTTCTAACAGTTCTGTTGCAATCCTTCCTCTGCACAAATATCAACCCAGCAGCCAGTCTGGGGAGAGAGGGATAAGAGGGACCTGATGGCCTGGGTAGGTCTGGGTGGGCTGGCTCATGGACCACCCACCCTGACTCAGTTTCCCCAGCAACAGATCAGGAATACCAAGAAGTTCTTTACTGTGAGGGTGGTGAGGTGCTGGAATGGGTTGCCCAAGGAAGTGGTGAATGTTCCATCCCTGGCAGTGTTCAAGGCCAGGCTGGATGGAGTCTTGGGTGACATGGTTTAGTGCAAGGTGTCCCTGCCCATGAAACTAGATGATATTAAGGTCCTTTCCAACCCTAACTATTCTATGATTTTATGATTCTATGGCATCCCTCATGAAATTGTGGGGATTAGCCTGTTAATGTCTCGTAAGTACCCTGGAGATGGAATATGCTAAGTGGAAAACTGGGTTATAAACCAATCCCTCCTGGATTGTTCCCCACAGTCCCTTCCTCAGCACTTTGCTCCATCTGCTCATGTATGCTCTGTCAGAGCCCAACCTCTCCTCGTGGGAGAGCCTGATACAGCCCAAGAGACACCATTTCTCAGAAGCCACCTCTGACATTAAACCTCAATATTCTTGTCTTAATTTCAGCCCGTATTTCCTTGCTCTGCCCTCACGTTTAGTGCTTGCATTTATTTGTCATTAATAACACATACCAGAATATATAGTGGTAATAACATAATAGCACTTGATATTGTTCTTCCTTTGACTTGGGACTTCCTCACTCTCTGCTGATTTGTATTGTAGCTCTCCTTAACGCACTTCATGTGTGTGAGGGTGAATTTACACTGCAGCGAACCAAGGCACTGCCATTAATGCATCTCTTTATGCATGAATCTTCCACCTCCCTGATGCTGCACAGATATTAAACACATTATTCTGCTTTGATTGAATACTAGTGAAATTAAATTTCTTCAGCGACTTACTCCTTTCTGCCAAAGCTGGGCAGGGAAAATGCAGTCAGGGAAGTAGAGAAAAGAGAGAAAAAAAGGAAAGGATCAAGCATTGAACTAAAGAGGGACAATTTTCACCTCCATTAGCAGTTTTATGCTAGATATGATAAATTTTAGCTTCAATGGTGCAAATTCCAACATCTGCTCCATCTCTGCCTCCCAGACGTGTTGACAGGTGTAGTCTCCTTTCAGTATTCCTTGGGAGCTGACAGATGGACTGTCAGCAGTAAATAAAGGGTAAATCCCACCGGCAGTGGCAAGAGCTCCTGAACTTTTCCTTTGTTTTCACTCACTTGATTTCATGTCTCTAGACTCTGTATGCGCTGTCTTAACAGCATTTAGCAAGGAATTTCCTTCCCTTTAATCCTTCTTCTTATCTCCCTTGAGAAGATGAAAGCTAAATGATGTTAATCTGCCAAATATTTCTGATCATTAAAAGTGTAGTAGAAATTACCACCCTGAGTGGAAATTAATTGTAAAATAAGATGAGTTAGAGGGGACTGTTACAACCTGAATGCTGGTGCTGCTCTCACGCTGCAATACAGCACTCTAGAATTCAGAGTACAACCAGAATTGGTGACACAGGGCATGGACAAGTCCTCACCAGGACCAGGCCATCCCACAGCGCTCGCCTCCAGATGCTCAACATGGAATATTCAGCAATAAGGACATGCATCAATGTCCTAGCACTGCCCCCTTAATTCTACTCTATTTTAGCACACAGTATTTGCTGCTTTTACATTGTGACTACACTTGACATCTGGTTTTGCCAGCATTTAGCAAGACTGAGATGTCACCACTGGTTTCCCTTCCCAGTTTTGTCCCCACAGCCAGTTCGCTGCGTAGCTTTGTCCCATGCAGCTCAGTTACTGCTGCTTGATGTATCTCCTGTGAGGAGGAACATGCTTTAGGTCCTTCACAGTAACTGAAGCAAAGCATTTAGGCAGGAGATGAATGAAGCATTTATACAAAGAGAGGTGATAAGTATTCTGCTGAGTCAGACCTTTTCATGTAAGCATGTCTGTAGATTGAAAGGTATTATTACTTCCAAAGGAGACCCACCAACACCCACAGATCCCTGCACAGGTAAGGATAATACTTGGCTGTCCAGAAAAGGCAAAATCCACGGCTGATGGGACACTGACAGCCAAGATCTTCTGTAATTTGTCATTTCTCCTTTTAAAGGCTTTGTGTAATTGTCAGTAATTAATGCTCAATAATAACTGAATCCATGCAAGACTCATTAACTGTACACCCTCACAGAAACCCCAACAGATGCCTTGCACCTTCCTATTATTATTTAATGGTAGTGGTACAGTGAAAATCTGCACAGCCGTGCACAGGAGGACAAACACTCCCACACACTGCAGTTTCTCTTCATCGTAAACCTGTGACTTGACACACAACCTTAGTTAAACAGGAACTGTAAAGCCAATATAAGATGGTTGGAGGATTGCAGATTTAATTATCTGAAAGTTCAGTTGCTCACAAAGTTTAGTTGTAACACAATAAAGAAACTCCAGTACTTTTTCTGCACCTGTCAGGAATACCGGAGTTCCTGCTTGAAGAAAGATCCAAAGCCACTGAAGCCAGCAGTGAGAATCTCATTTGCTCCTGTGTGCTTTCACTTGGGTCTGAATGCATGGAATAATACAGCAGGAGGCAAATCCTGATCTTTTTATTCTATTCATATTCTTGCAAAACTCCTGCTAATGTCAGCTGGAGCTCGAGGGAAACACGGGCAGTGCCACGGGGAAATAAGCTGATCTAACACATCTTTACTCAAAGCTTTCTATCTACCCGTATCTCCCCAGATTGTGAGTAAATCTGTCTCTAAGGGACAGAAGAAACATCTCCAGGATTTGGTCACAACCATGAAGGAAAGTTTGCCATGTCCTAATAGAGCAAGTTTTTCTTGGATTTTCTAATACCTCTTCAGCTGCACTTGATACTTAAAATACTTGAGCAGTACAAGTAGAAAGAAAGAGAATCCTTGAATTCTTCAACAAGAACAAGGTTACCCACTGGGAAATAGAAACAAGCAAAAGCCACTTCGCTGCTCTTATTTTTCTGATGAAAGAAGCTAAGCTACAGAGGAATTTGCTGGCTTTCCTGTTGGACACATCAACAATCTTCCTGTATTATAAATCAAATTTCGTTGCCTTTTTTTTTTTACATTAGTTGTACAGTTCCCCTTAGCTTAAAATATTCCACACTTACAAAGGTTTATGATAACCTGTCTATCTCCTATCAGCAAGACAGTACAAAGGCATTTTCTGGGTAATACAAACTGTTCTGCACCAAGCAGTGAGAATCCCTCAGGTGGTTCTGCAGAACAGAAGAGGTGCTTGATAACCTGCAATTAGAACCTGGCTCTAACCCTGCCCATCATGGGCTGGTCCACGGGACCTGAACTGGCAGGGAGGAGAGGAACGGCAAAGGCACAGAGCTGGCAGAGAAGTGTCTCTGCTCCTGCAGCATGCCCTGTCCCAGATGGGAATTGGCTTCAGATGCTGAGGAGTTTATTTGCTCATGCAGAGCCATGCATGGGTAATACTGCTGACCTGGAAAGGGACCTTTTTAGAAGGGCAGGCAGAGACAGAACAAGGGGAATGGCTTTAACCTGCCAGAGGGGAGACTGAATGGGCTCTTAGGCAGAAGTTCTTCCCTGTGAGGGTGCTGAGGCGCTGGCACAGGGTGCCCAGAGAAGCTGTGGCTGCCCCATCCCTGGCAGTGTTCAAGGCCAGGTTGCACACAGGGGCTTGGAGCAACCTGCTCTCGTGGAAGGTGTCCCTGCCTGTGGCAGGGGTTGGAGCTGGATGAGCTTTAAGGTCCCTCTAACCCAAACCAGGCTGGATTCTACGATCTGCCAGGAGCTACAACAGCCGCCTGCTCTGCGCTTGTCTTAAGAGCTCCTCCTGTGAACAGCAAAGGAGGAATCCTGAGCCACCACCTCCTCAAACCTCTCTGATATGAAAGGATTAGGACACAGAAACTGCATTAGCTTTCATATGCACACACATGTCAAACCCAAAACCATCAGGAATGAAACAGTCTGATGTAACTTAGACAAACATTCAGAACTGCCTCTAATACATACAGAAATGACAGACCCAGGGATAAACTGTAACACATTTGAACTTCAAAGCGTTTTCTTTCCCTTAGTTTGTAGCTGCTTGCCAGGACCTGGTGATCCATAGATCTGGGGTTTCCCTGCAAGAGCTGGTGAGAGTTACAAGTGTTTAAAACTTATTTAGGAAGATGGTGTCTCTGTGGTCATTAGACTCATTAGTCTGCTCTTCAGGCTGAGAAGCAGCTCTCCAGAGCAAAACTATTCGAACACAAAACTTAGACCAGAAATTCTATAATACTTGGCTTAAAAGATAATAATTTGGGGAGTGGGGAGGGGAGTTAATGAATTTCACACTCGGGAAGTGCTATCAGATTTTGGTGCCATCTGCTTATGCTTAAGACAGTTTCCCAGGCAGCTTTCCTATGCTGCCTCAAGCCTCTCCTGGTGCGAGACCGTGTACAAGGGTAACCTCCGTGCTGGGCCTCCCAGGGGAGCCTCTATCAAGCATTACAGTCTGACACCCAATATATGTGCAGTTAATTTATAAATAGCAACAGCTTGGAACTACTTTGTTGAAGGAAAGGGTGAAATGAAATAGAATGAGAAAAAAATGGTACATCATGTGCTGGAACAGATTCACACTCTT
>NW_009937311.1:88850-90738 GCF_000696875.1 Nestor notabilis
CATTTGTTCTGTACTGGATTCATTTAGCCTCTATTAATCCCAAAGCATAACAAATTCATAGAGGAATTACTTCACCCCCCAGAGAGAAAGCAATAGAAATAAGCAAAGTCCTAGCACCAACATAAGGTGGAAAGACGCAAGCACATGAGGCAAGTTACTGCACATTTTGGAAGAAAGAAAAATATAATTCCTCTTATTTGAGACTACTACTCAGAACAGGACAACTACTCAGAACTGACTTCCAGAGCTGCCAGGAGCTGCTGCTTCTATAATGTCATGGGATACACGTCCCAGCTATTTGTCTGTATCAAAAGACAGAGCATCTCTTTGAACAGAAATAAAGCACCAACTCAGAGGGGACTCATTTTCTGGATGGTAAGAATGATGACAAAGTACCTCAGAGATCTTCAATGCAAATAGTCACCTCCCCTGGCACCCCTCAGCTTGTGAGATCTAACAGGATCACACAGCACAACATAGGCTGAACAGGGATTAAAGTCCTCGGAAGAGACATAGCTGAAAACACTGGGATGTCAACAGAAATCCCGGGAACAGCATTTGTAAATTCACACCTACTGTGATGACACTGGAATGTGGAAGCCTTTTGTTTTGGGAGATCTTTTGCATACTTACCTACAGTTGCAATTGACAGCCAGATGACTTTACACTGCACAGTTCGTCTGTATCTGCTTTCGCTTAGGCACGTTTCTTTTACTGTGGTCACTTCAACCTGGCCTTGAACACTGCCAGGGATGGAAATGTCCTTAATGTATTTTTGTTGAGTCCTTCATGTATTTTGGAAGGCGGGAGTGAGAATGTCCACTTTGGAAAGAGATGGAAAAAAACCATCATCTCTCCAGAGATTTGCTTGAAATTTTGCGCATAAGGATTTCACAGAGAGCTTTCTGCTGTTGACCCCAGGTGGTACATACACAACTCCTCCAGCACAGAATACACAAAAACCTTATCTAGAGACATTAAAGAAAGCTGCTTGACACTGAAAATCAAATTGATTTCTTGCCAAGATTTCACAAGGGCATGTGTGACAGCAAATGACATGCTTAAGCCTTGCAAGAAGAAAATAAACATGTCCAATGCAAAACCCATCAGTTTCTGTGCCAGCTTGAATTATGCACATCTGTACTGATTTGACACCCAGCCTGCTTGGCAGCAGAGGCAAAGTGTGTGTTGCCACAAGCTGAAGTAGATAAATACGATAGAACAGTGCTCACCATCGTATATAAGGCTGAAGAGAAAGCAGCTCATAGATTAAAGGAAATAGTGTCCCATCTCTTTGTTTCTCACGTGCCTGTTCAGGGAGCAGCTGCTTGGAAAGCCACTGCTGCTACCTCAGACTTGATTTGTCTTCATTTTTGTTCCTTTTGTGCTATGTACTGAACAGTTAGACATCAGGAAACTGTTGACTTTCTGCCATCTTATAACTAGGAGAGAATTTCATGTCAGGCAGAAACAGCCTTTTTCCAAAGAGCCAGCAATTCAGTGTTTAAGGCACTTGGATGGATAAGAATATCTGAAGCTCACACCCTTGCTCCACATCTGGCTGAGCAGGCACTTGAACACGAGGCCACTACACCCAGAGTGACTTCCTACCATGAAACTCCGGGCAATTTGGGGGTCCCTCTCACCAAGTGTCTTTTCATTTCCTGGAAATTTGCATTCCTGTGTGAAACGAGATCTGAACTCCAGTTTTTAACAAAAGCAAGGAAAAGTGGATTGCTGACTATTGCCCTGCGGTGTGACACAAGGTCTCTTATTCCTCTCATGTCATTTCTCTTGAATTATTTGTCAAACTGGAGTGTAGACTCTTCAGGCCAAGCACCATCCTTTAACACGAGTGTTACGTATCACTTCCAATTTCACTACCTGC
>NW_009937311.1:90769-97013 GCF_000696875.1 Nestor notabilis
TTTCTTTAAGTCCCCTCATACTTCCCTCCACCAGAGATTAATGAAACTGCCACCTCCTGCCGTGCATTTTGCTATATTAACATAAAGTTTCAATTGCACAGCAGTTTGATCCATTTGTGTTTATTTAACTCCAGTGTTCTGACGGGAGAAGATGGAGACTCTGAATAATTAATAATGACCCAAGCAATCTTACTTAATGCCTGTTCTGAAACCCCTGACTATCCTGGTTAACTAACAACATCTATAATAGTGTCAGACAGGTAAAAAGACTCCTTTAGTCTATTGAGATATTATTCACCTGGGATTATCAATGGGTGGTTTTTAGCTCTTGCCATTAGCTGGAATTGCTCAGGTCATTCATAAAACTTTTTTTACTTTTCATGAAGGGAGAACAAAAGCAGGACAGGAGCAAAAAGCCATATGCACAAGGATGAACCTCCTGTTTATATATATATACTGCCATAGTCCTCCTTTGCCATCACAAAGGCAGAAAAAGGGATTGTAAGAGTTCTGGTAATAACCCATTCCCCCGACAGCTTTGGAAGCATCAATGACTCCTTAAAGGATCACAACAAGCTGTGCTTGCTACAGAGAATCCCAGACTGGTTTAGACTGGAAGGGAACGTAAAGTTCATCCAGTTCCAACCCCCTGCCACAGGCAGGGACACCTTCCACTAGAGCAGGTTGCTCCAAGACCCTGTGTGCCACCTGCCCTTGAACACTGCCAGGGATGGGGCAGCCACAGCTTCTCTGGGCACCCTGTGCCAGCGCCTCAGCACCCTCACAGGGAAGAGCTTCTGCCTAAAAGATCATCTCAATCTCCCCTCTGCAGGTTAGAGCCATTCCCCCTTGTCCTGTCCCTACCTGCCCTTGTAAAAGGGCACTCTCCAGGTTTCTTGTCACCCCCTTTATGGTTACCTTCAGCCTCAGGACCTCCCTCTACCTCTAAAAAAGAAGACAAACCATTTTAGCTACCTGCTGGGTCCCAGTGCCTGTCCCTGTGATTGGAAGAGCAATCACAGCATCTCCAGGCAAGCCCCAAGTTCAAAGCCCTGTCTGTGTAATCTTAGCCCAGAATTCCCACCAATCCTCCTGCTTTGGCTCAGTTTCCCTTTGATTTAAAAATACTCCACGGCACAGCAAACTAACCACACTGCGAGTCTCCAAGCTGTAGCCAGAACATCAAGAGCAATGCTGCTTTAACTGTTGTCCCAACTTACTACACAGCGAGCCTTAGCTGCCCTTCAGCATTTAGCCTATACCAATACTATTTTTATTTTCATTTACTAGCAGTTTTGAAGGGATTTAAAAACCACGCACCTTGTGTTTCTCTATCACAGGGCATCCAGAAACAGGGAAACTGAATTTTAAGGTCAGAAAGCTGAAGGAGACAAGGTTTACCTTTCCATTCACTCCAATAACAGATTCAGTCCAGTGCATACGGGCAAAAGCTTCACAGGTTTCTCCTCACCAAGGTGCTCCTGGCTTGAGCAGACTTTTGGGCGCATGAATGGTGGGTCTGGGCTTCCTACCCCTGTGGCAGACCAGGCCACAGGGTCCCAGTTTAGAGGGATTTACAGCAAGCAACAGCCCCCAGGCAAGAGGTGTTATCTAAAGAGGCTGTGGGAGATGTGGAGCTCAGAGTGGGCAAACGCTTTATTTCCTCCGACGAAGTAAACTTGTAGTTCCTAACACCAGAACAATGCCATTTGCCAAATCAGATGAAATGCTTGTAACAGGGGCTAATCAGATTCTACATTAATGAGAGAAAATATGAAGCTAATCAACATCCAGGCAGGTCTCTAGGCTGCAGGCCTATTAAACTTCATAAAAAATTAATGACTGAAAGAGCAAAATCGTTTGTAAGGGGTCTCCAGTGACAGTGGAAGCGTCTTGAGTACCTTTCACCTCTCATTACACTGAATTAGCCGCACTTGCCAACCCCAAACACCAGCTATTGAGCAGCAGTTTCTGCTCAGCCCTGGATAGCTGTGCTTCAAGAGAGTCCTGACATATTTATCCATCCATCCTCCCTCCTTCACACCTTTTGTTCCACTCTCATGATGGCTTTTTCCATTTTAATTAAGGAAATTCGTACTCTGCCAGCTGCCGGGAAATACCTTTGTTCCTTGAGGTCTGTAGGAGCCCACGGTGAGCAGGAAGCAGGTTTGCTGCATCGGCTGCCATGGAGCGAGGGGTGGCAACCTGGAAAACAGAGCTGGTGTGAGAACAGGGGGTGCAAAAATATCTGCTGCCACATCAGAGGGGTGGAGCAGCTCTGCTCTGGAACCAGGCTGAGAGAGCTGGGCTGGGTCAGCTGGAGAAGAGAAGGCTCCTGAAGGGGAGACCTTAGAGCAGCTCCGGTGCCTAAAGAGGCTACAGGAATCCTGGACAAGGCTTTGGACAAGGGCCTGTAGGGACAGAAGGAATATGGCTTTAACCTGCCGGAAGGGAGACTGAGATGAGCTCTGAGGCAGAAGCTCTTCCCTGGGAGGGTGCTGAGGCGCTGGCACAGGGTGCCCGGAGAAGCTGTGGCTGCCCCATCCCTGGCAGTGTTCAAGGCCAGGTTGGACAGAGGGACTAGGCGCAACCTGCTCTAGTGGAAGGTGTCCCTGCCTGTGGCAGGGGTTGGAGCTGGATGAGCTTTATGCTCCCTTCCAACCCAAACCACTCTGTGACATGACATGGTATGATTTTTGGCTTCAAGATATTTTCCTTGGAAATGGATTTATTTTCATTTCGGAAATGAACAGGGGAAAGCCTCTATGTGATGCCTGCAAGGTGGCTTTGCAGCCACTGGACTCGCATCAGAGCAACTAGAATTTAGTTTCAGTGCTGCCAGTTTCACTGTCCCACCTCTAGCAGGTTATGAATTACTAATAAGATACCAAAATGTAGATCATAATACAATGAACCACAGGATTTGAAACAAGGCAGGTTCTTCTGTTCAACAAAATGGATACTCCGCTTATTTCAGCTATTCTAGTCAAGTATAAATAAGACACGTCAAACCTGCCTGGTCCAGTTCTCTTTCTCACATGTATTGTTCAGGTTTTCACCTAATTGCAAGGTTGTGCACAACACATCACTTGAAGTGATAGTTGGTATTCACTGTTGTGGAGGTAAAACAATCATTTCTTACATCTTTTGGCTGGGAAAACAAAAGACCATTAGAGCAAAACTTAAATGTTTAACGCATTATGTAAATTAGCTGTTTAAGTACATGCCCGGTTCAGTGAAAGAAAAGTAGAGGAGGTACATTAAAAAGTATGAGAAAGACATCTGGAGGATTCAATAATCATTGTTTCAGTACATGTGTCTCAGAAGACCTAGAGGTTTTGATCTGAAACATCTTCATGCCTGAATGGTTGTCAGGGGCATAGTCCCAGTCTTATTTATAACCTGATGCAGCTGAATTAAGCACCTCTTGTCTCTTAATCAGGTTACAGGAGAGTCTGTCATTTATGTCTTCAGTATTGAGACATTTCATTTTCTCTCTTTATGTGGTGTTGCAGTACAGTAGTTGGAACTCATTGCCATTTATGAACCTGCTTGGAGAATGGAAGTCCCACAGCTTATCAAGGCTTAATCTTTGCATGTGGCACTGGAGACAAGGTCACACTCTCTGCTACCTGGGACTTTAAAAAAATCATTGCCCTCCACACAAGTGCCTCTTTCTGCCACTTTGGTGTACCAGTAGCTGAAATTTGCTTTGTTCTCAGCTCCCAACGATGCATGAGATGTAGAGCAACTCAGAGAGTGTTTTCTTTGACTCAATCATGGATTTGCTTCAGGAGGAGCACTGCAAAGCAGCGAATAACTACAGAATATTATATAGAATCCCAGACTGGTTTGGGTTGGAAGGGAGCTTAAAGCTCATCTAATTCCAACCCCCTGCCACGGGCAGGGACACCTTCCGCTAGAGCAGGTTGCTCCAAGCCCTGTCCAACCTGGCCTTGAACACTGCCAGGGATGGTAGCTTGAGCCGTAGGATCTGTGTTGTGTTCCTATATATTTGTATAAGCAAGTAAGCCGTGGCTGCAGTTTGAACAATGCCCAAGTGAGATACGAGACAAACTGCAATCATGGATACACTCTTCCTCATCCTTCCCCTGAAAGATTACAGAGAAATTCTCACCCAGTAGATGAGTGTTCTCAGCTACAGAGTTCAGGCTTTGGGAGTCCAAAGAGTTGAATTTCACAGCTTAGTACATGGACAGAGGGGAAGCAACTTTGTCTAAGTCAATGGCAAAGACAGATCTAAAGTTCATCTTTCCTGACTACCAACTTAAAGTGTCTCCATTTAAAAAAGCCAGGCAACCCCTTTGGAGATGCAGGTTTACATCTCTAAGGCTTTACTCCTACAGAAGATAAACTATAAAATTGTCCTCCACACTGCCAGGCAGTCCCACCTTGCAAGCAGTTGCATATGACAAAAATGCATAACCATCCCAGCAAAAAAGGGGCAAGAGTAATTAGAAAGCAACTGGTCTGATACCCGAGAGCTCTTTAGCACTCTCCAAGCACTCACTTACTTGAAAATAGTTTGGATATTCTTGTGTAACAGAGGTGGGATCCACCTGTACACTGAAATACTAAGAAACCTCTCCTTTAAAAAAAGTAGAACTGATTTATCACCCTTGCAGCTATGCTGACTGGGAGGCTGGGAAGAAGGACATGACGGATTTGAAAGGGATACAACAAAGAAGGTGGGACAAGTGGTGGGAGCTTTTGATGACCACACAGAGAACACAACATCAGTAAGGAGACACATGCAGCTCTTCCTCTAATTTATTATCTACACTGTCTCTTCCGGGATCACTTTGTCTGCAGGGCAGAGGAAGGGGCTGTGTGATCTCGCATGAAGTAAAAAGGAAAGACTGGCATAAAGAGCTCTGAAATAGGAAAATAAATCTACTGCTTTCGTTTCTTGGATTCTTAACTTCCTCGGGCAGAGCGTATTTGTTGCTGAATCTCATCTTGTTACTTACATTCAGTTAGAATGCAGTAAGTGAAATCAGCTCATTAGAAATCCAGGCGTGTATTCATGTGGTTTTTGATTCTCTTTTGGGAATTCTCTCCCGTGTAAATAAGATACATAATAACCCTTCTCCACATTTTACACATGTGCGCTGCTTTTCAGCCATAAATGTCACAGTACTAGCATAATTATCCCAATTTTCCAGAAGAAAAAAAGAAGCACAGAAGGGTCTGATCCACAAATACTAGATGTGACAGCTAAATTTGGAGGCCCATGTAGAGGGCAATTTTCAGTCCTCCCACCACCTCATCTGAAACAAGAAGGAATTGCTCAGGCAATTGCATCAAAACACTCAATACCTATAGTTAGGCTCAGATTTCCAAACTAACTCAGAAGATTGTTCACAGTTGGATGTTCCTGCCTTTGAAATATATAAAGCTTCTTTTTGCATCTGAAGGGAGATCTGGGTTCTGTTGCAGATCTGATGTCCATCTTAGGGAGATACTGGCACACACGCTCTCAGAAACAAAACACTGAAAGGAGATGCAGTTCTTGGAAAACTGGATCACAAGGTATTTTCTATGGTCTGAGTACAGCAGGTTTGGGACAAGGGATTTCAACTTGCAGAAGCCTTAGAATGATGTTTTGAACTGTAACTGTTTCAGAGAGCTGTTACCTGTGTATCGAAAGGGAGTTTTATCTTATATTTAGGCACTGACTGGTTAACTCCATCAGCTCCTTCTTGGCACATGCAAGTACTCACATGGCACAAACAGGCAGTTTAAATGCAAAGTGTATTCTCAGGATACTCCAGCCACTGCTGCAAATTAAAGCCACTTAGATACTGTTCTAACCTGAGCTGACCCTTTAGGTGTTGCTCAATGCCAGGACCAAGGCCAGGCAGCGTGGGCAGCCCTCACGTTCCGGCTCCCATTGAACCCACCTGTACCATTATTTCTCCTCACAACTGGGAGAGACTGAGCCAGAGGCTGTGCACAGAGGTCTGAGCACGGATGAGAAACAGGCTTTAGAGAAGACAGAGTAACCAAAACACTAATCCTGCACTGGGTAATCATAGAATCACAGAGTGGTTTGGGTTGGAAGAAACCTTAAAGCCCATCTAGTTCCAAGCCCCTGCCATGGGCAGGGACACCTTCCACTAGAGCCGGTTGCTCCAAGCCCCTGTGTGCAGCCTGGCCTTGAACACTGCCCGGGCGGGGGCAGCCAAAGCTTTCACTGGTAACCTGGGGCAGGTCCCCAGTC
>NW_009937311.1:97122-101726 GCF_000696875.1 Nestor notabilis
GCCAGCCGGGCTTTGAACACTGCCAGGGATGGGGCAGCCACAGCTTCTCTGGGCACCCTGTGCCAGTGCCTCAGCACCCTTACAGGGAAGAGCTTCTGTCTAAGAGCTCATCTCAGTCTCCCCTCTGGCAGGTTAAAGCCATTTCCCTCATCTTGTCCCTACAGGCCCTTGGTCCAAAGCTCCTCTCTGGATTTCTTGTTGGCCCCTTTAGGCACTGGAGCTGCTCTAGGGTCTCCTGGAGCCTTCTCCTCTCCAGGCTGAAAAACCTGACAATCTGATTTTTAAAAGTCCACCCAGAGCACTGATGACAGGGAACATGAAGACAGTCGGATCCAACAGAGCTCACAAACTACTCAGCAAGATACAAACCCTCCATGCTCCACCTGTCCCCTAAGGACCTACAAATTTTCAGCTGACAGTGCCACAGATTTAGCTCCATTTAATTTCTGAATTTACACAAAGACACTGCAAGCAATTGTCATTTTCCAGTGGAAAAATAGGGTCTCACTGTATCTAACCCTCTGAGTATTTTAATCTCTAAATCAATAAAATCCATTAAACAAATTGCTCTCCTCCCCTTCTCCCTACATCCTATCCAAACAGAACCGGTTTGCCATTATTTATTTATTTTTAGGCATGTTTCACAGCTCTGATGATGGATTGAGCACTTCCGCTGCTGCAGTTCAGCTGTCGAAGGGCTGCTGCAAAATCACAGTTTCAAAGTTTGAATGGAAACAAATGGCCTGTAAATGCAGTGCTCGAGAGGAAAAGACACTCCACAAAGAGCCTGAAATGTTTATAGATTTCAGGCTTCATGCTCTGTATGTGCAAATCAGAAGTAATGATTAAAAACAGCTCTTCTCTTTGGAAAGGTTAAGTGTCTCATCTCATACAAAGGAACTCTGTGTACCAGCACTCTTAAATCCTGGAGTGAGATCAAGTGCATGTAGTCTTGATAGCAGAATATTTAGTGATAAAGAATGAGTATCAGGGAGGATTGAAAACATGGAGAGCAGGCAGATGTGCTGCAGCACTTGGAACTGTACTGACGAGACCAAGTCAGAAATTCACCCAATAGAGAACACAAAAATATCCCAGAGGAATAGCTGGAGATTCATGTGTTTAGGTGAGGGTGTAACTTTACCATGGCAAAGGAGATAAAAAGATGTGATTTCCCACCCCCTCTCGCAAGGAATTCCTGCTCAGTCTGGGTACGGACTAATCAACAGGCAAATCTCTTGGAAAACTACATGTTAATATAAAAATTATCACAGATTTCCTTTTTCTCAGGTTTTGGAAAGCAGCAAGAGCACCCTCAAGGTTATGGTGAAGATAAGGGATGGCTTTCTCAGATACAGCCTTCAGAGCCAGCCTTATTGATGACAATGGCTAGCAGACTATAAACTGAATATTTCAAACTATACTTTAAAAGAATTGTGGGCATAGGACATAGTATGATCTCACTGAAACTTCAGGAAAACATTACACACAAGTTTAGGGCTGGAAGCAGTAAGAGATTTTTCTCTCTATGTATCAGCCTGTTTCACACTCAGCAAACAGTGAACTGGGTGGAGACCTGTATGTCTAGTGAGAAACACTTTTCTTACTGGTCTTTTGAAGCTAATGAGATAGTTTTCTACATTAAATCTCTAAACATGACATTAAGCTGAATGGGGAGGAAAGTAAAGGGGCTGGCAAGAGTCCATAATTAATTTTCTGACATTTGAAGAACTGTGACATTGGGTCTTATCTGTCTGTGACAAAATACGCCACAGCCCTGAGGCAACTGATAGTATTTAGCCAGTCTTCTGATAGCCAGACAAATAACAACTTATTATGGCTCAGACTCAACAGAAGGACAAAAAAAAGGAAAACATATAAATAAATAAATCAAGGATTTAAAATTAAAGCATTAAAGTATTGTTATGGCTGAGCTTCTCAAGCAATGAAAATCCATTTTTGGTGTACTGGCATTACAAAACAATGGGTTAAGACGTTAAGTTCTGGCTCATTTACAGGCCAGCATTCCATGTCCCTGGCTTTGGATGGTACGGACATGTAAGAAGAGATGCTCTGCTGGCATGAGAAGAGGCAAGTGGTGGGAAGTAAGCACGAGCTGCTGAGGAATATGAAGAATTAGCAACAGAGTCTAGAGCCTGGGACTGTGGACCACAGATGTTTGCTGCTCGGAGAGGAACCTGTTTCTGTTGGCTGCATTTAAGGTCGACTGAAAATGGACCCAAAGAAGGGCACTGGCTTAGCAGACCTCTCCATAGTCACTCATCCAGCATTCCCTGCAGAGATTTCACACACATGGTCTAACCTGCCCATGCCACTTAATTTTTCTATTTCCTGGTACGAAGAGGGGAGTAAGAGAAAAACACTTTGTCAGTCTTGGCTATACAGATTAGGAACTCTTTGAGAGCATAGCTTCTCTTAAGGAGTTTAACACAAAGGCATCTTGCACCACCAGTAATGTCAAACCACACAGGAACTGTTTGGGTTCCCATTTAAGGGAAAAAAAAATAAAGCAAGCAGGAAGTGCCAAGAGTTTGTAATTAGCAGCTATGTGCAGTACCAGCGACCAAAGCAACCTACAGGAAATTTCCCTCCTCTGACCACAGGACGGCTGCCAACCCACAGGAAACAAGAAGAGGTTTTGTGAACGATCCTTCATCTTGTCTTCCTGAACGGTGCAAAAAGCAGAAAAGCTCAGAATACGGTGAACCCATTTAAACAGTGTTTAGCAAGATAATTACAGCAGCTAATTGCCAAATAATAATAATAATAAAACATCTTGAAGTTTTTAACGGATGGGTTGAAATACTGTAATTCTTAACAGACAGCAATTAATACAGGCTTAAGTATCCAATAAATTAAGAGACCTCATCTATTCTGTACTGGAGCCACATGATGACATATTATATGATGACAGCTCTGGCTGAGAAATCAGGTATGTCTGGAATTCTTTTATTTTTATGGGGACAGACAGACATTCTCAAGTTGGAGCTAAATGAAGTTAAAGTCCTTTTGTAAACAGTCTGCAATCCCTGTATTCATTAAAGTCAAAAGAAATTGTGCTGTTAATGAAGTCTTCATTTTAAAAAGATGAGAACTGGACCTCTCCTACAGCCCTCTCTTCTCTCCTCACTTTTCCAATGATCACAGATCAAGCTTGGGTAAATTAAAACCTAAATTTGGGTTTCTGTTTAATTTAGTTCTGTTCAGCTCTGGCCTTTTAGCCAGATGACACACCACTTCAAAACATTCCAACAAGGTTCTTTTTTCATTCCAAAGACAGAGCATAAGATTTTCTTTCTTCAAAGAAAAGGACGCAGCTACAGAAATCATGCACGGACAAAGCACTGAAGGAAAGCATCAGTCCTGGAATTAGGAAGAGCAGTGCCATGCCATCAGGACTGGGTTCTGTTTCACTGCCTGCAGCACACACACATATGCCTTGCCCCCAAGATGCAGAATGAACCATCAAAACCATCTGAAACCAAGGAAAGTCTATGAATGAGTTTGGAACTGTCACTACTATCATTTCTCTACTGTCACTGCTCTAAAAATGAGTATTTTTCATACTGAAGCCAAAGTATGGTTGCCATTTGTTAATAACTGAGAGCAGAAGTTGGGCCGTTGCTCTGTACTTGTGCTAAGAACTGTAACCTCAGCCCTACCTGCTGCCTGGGAGCACTGTCAATGCCAAGAAATGGCACATTACTGCTTCTGGAAGGTGATATTCCCAACTGCTCCTGCTTGGACCTCGATGGCTCAGATGGTCCATTTCTTTTTTGAAAATGTTTCCATTTTAATACGAGAGCACCAGCAAAGAATGCACGTTGGAGAGATGCAGCTGGTCCTCAGGCCACGGCAACAGCCAGACCTTCTCGCTTGAAATGCCTCCAGCATATTTTCATCCTCTTGGTCGTCCACATTTTAAATGTCTCATTTGAGCTGCTCCAAGTTATAACCTCAAACATGCCTGTGTTTGACAAGAATCTAAATCTAATCTCCAAAACACCTAAAATACGAGGCAGTATTAAGTTGTTGGGGTTTTTTAATTTAAAAAGAATGCAGCATGGGAAGAGATTTTCTGAGATAGTCTTTCTCTGAAAGGTTAGAGCAAGCTCAGTTGGGCTCAGATGCTGCCACTCTCTGAAATTAAAGGTTAAATTTAGCCAAAAAAGGGAAGCGGTGTCTTCCATCAGTGAGCATTCAATTGCAGTGACATAACAATGCCACAAGAGCAATTTAATTCTTGGCATACTTAGAGGTGGCATTAGGGAGTCTACCAAGGTAGCAATTTTCTAGATAATCAACTTAATGTCTTCATTCTAAGTGCATTTATATGTGTAAGTTAATTAGGGGAGTTAATTTTCACAAATGGCAGGAAATCTGCATTTTCCAGTAAGCTTTGTTTCGTGCCAGTTCATGATTCAAGGTAGCTACGAAAGATAACCTGACGTTCCTATCTATTACAATAACCAGCCCCCATCACGAGCAGACTTCATTTGTCAGCCTGACAGATGCACTGATGGGTTTCTGCTGCTCATGCTGCCGAATCCAAGTACCTGCTGGGGGCAAAAGGACAACTTTCC
>NW_009937311.1:101757-105591 GCF_000696875.1 Nestor notabilis
CCCTACACCAGATTGCATAGTGGTAGAGTACTAATCAAAGCCCCTAAAAGTTTGCAGCATCCACCCACACTACTTAGAACAGTGAAAGGGTAGAGAGGAAATTTTGCTGGTGAAAATAAGAAAATGGAAATAGAAACTAAGTGACCTTTTTTGCTCTGTCCAGCTCTCAGGCCTTGAACGTAGGAATGTGGAGCTGTTGGACCAAGTCCAGAAGAAGTCACAGAGATGCTCCACGGGCTGGAGCAGCTCTGCTCTGGAGACAGGCTGAGAGAGCTGGGCTGGTTCAGCCTGGAGAAGAGAAGGCTCCTTAGGGGGAGACCTTAGAGCAGCTCTGGTGACTAAAGGGGGCTACAGAAAACGTGGAGAGGGGCTTTGGACAAGGGATGTAGGGACAGGACAAAGGGGAATGGCTTTAACCTGCCAGAGGGGAGATTGAGATGAGCTCTGAGGCAGAAGCTCTTCCCTGTAAGGGGGTGGAGGCGCTGGCACAGGGTGCCCAGAGAAGCTGTGGCTGCCCCATCCCTGGCAGTGTTCAAGGCCAGGTTGGACAGAGGGACTTAGGCGCAACCTGCTCTAGTGGAAGGTGTCCCTGCCTGTGGCAGAGGGGGGGAACTGGATGAGCTATAAGGTCTCTTCCAACCCAAACCATTCCATGATCCTATGATTCTTTCTTGTCACATCATTTCCAAACAGTTGAGTGTGCCACATTTTTGTAAGACCAGTGCAAATCCCTAGGGAACCAGAATGAATATGGATTAAAATTACTGGCAGTAAATACTAGGGATTGCAAAAATGCATCTCAAGGGGTGGCAAAATGTCTCCATTGTTTAAACAGAAGTTCCCTATCACAACCCCATTACAGGATGCTGTGCTGTAGGGCAAAAAAAAAGGGAAAAATGCTAGAGAGTGACTCAGCGGATGATTTCACAATTGTCTTAAACCTTTATGCTAAAATTCTGTTAAAAGGATAAAAGTAGACAGTGATATCCAGCCTCAGTGAAGCAAAAGGGAATTTTAGTAGATGCTTTTTAGCCCAGAATTTCAAACAGAGCCTGTAAAAGTTAAATTACTCTGAAGAGCCATGCTGCGTCTCCAAATTTAGCAGGGCTCTCTGAGTCCACAGCAAGTGCACATGTATTAAAATAATGACTACTTTCCACTTTTTAAAAGCGTTAATGCCTTGGGTATTAAAAAGAAAGCATTTTTGTCGATTGCTTTTACACGTGTCCCTCTGAGGAGTTCTCAGCACCGCTCTCTCCTGTCCTCCTTTCTGCTGGGCTGCCACGTATTTTCCTCCTGTTTTCCGCCCTGTTTTCACATTCATTTTTATTTCACTGAGCACAAGCCAACTCGGAGCAAAGACAGAGAACATGTGACAAGAGAGCCATTGGCACTTTAGGTACCACTATGAGAGCAAATACAACTTTTAAAGCACAATTTAAACATGAGCCATTTTCTACCACTGGTGTGAGATCAAAAATCCACTTTCCTGCTCCCCAAATCTTTCCACCCAAACAGGCTGAAACCCGGAGCAGGGAAGAAGGATTTTGCTCATCCTGCACCAGATGAGAGATGGTAACGTGCAAACTCACACAAAGGCAGGAGGAAGCAAGGAGAGAAAAATGTATTTCTCACTGGCTTGTGTGAATGGAAACTGCTGGTCTCTACGCGCTGGTACAGACACGCTGGATTCTGTGTTGTGACATGCTGATCTGCCATTATGTTTTGTGGAGGCAATAGTGGAAGAAAGGAACATATGGAAACTTTGCTTTCCACATTTACACTACTCCTGCTATCACGGTTTTACATCCAACTATTCTTTTCAATATGAAATTTAATTATCTTCTAAGCATTTATAATCCACCCATTGCTGCAGTACCCAGGTGCCAAACACAATTAAAAAGAATGACTGCTTCCATGAAAGGGACAGTTTCCTGGTTCTTCCCACAAGGAACAGTTCCTGCTACATGTACAGGAGGGTGAAGACTTACAGGAAGGGAGCTTTGCTGGCATGCAAATACAGGAGACACAGGAACATCATCAGCTCAGTACAATGTGTTTAATGTAGGCAGGTGGTGGAAAAAGGTCTGCACCCAGAAAGCAAACATGTCATTGGTAAAAGAATGTATCTGGAATTTATCTATTGCTAGTATAATGCTTTTAACCTACTTGCACATGTGGGCTGAGCTGTCCTGTTACCATCTCATAACAGAAACCAACACCTGTAACAGAAGGAAAGACAGTAACTTTAGATTTTGCTGAACCTTAGGGGAGACAATTTCATGTGCTTTGGCAACTTAAAGCAACACACATATTTGCTTTGCAATTAGTCAGCTACTGCCTGTGTGCAGTAACAGCCTTATGGATTTGGGGAGGAAGAGTCTGGGCAGAAAGCAAGCAGCAGAGCAGACAGTGCCTGATTTTAAAGGAGTTATTACATCTTAAGGTGATCAATTGGCAGGTGCCTCAGACATGCTGGAGGAGGAAAACAGGAGCTGGCGCAGCAGCCAGGAGCCAGATGTACCACTGTTAGCACAGCTTTCCAAAGTCCCCTACCCTTCGGATTTTCTAACATGGTTTCCTATCAAGCAAAATGGAAATCACACGAGAGGAAATAAAAGCAAAAGCCTGACACATTCAATGAGAAACTGAAAGCTACTGCTTTCTTACCGAGATGTAAAGCAGGAGGGACTGAAGCACAGTGTTAGGCTATTTTATATATGAAATAAACATTTTTAAGACATCTATTAACCTGTGTTAGCCTTCAATTAGATCAGCAATGCTTTGAGGAAAGAATGGTTTCTGATGTACGCTTATACTGAATAATGAAAGATTGGCCCCCAGGTACTACAGCCCTATCAATAATAAACATTATTACTAAATAATAGCAATAAAGACTTGCAGTTAATATTTAAAATGGGCATGAGACCAAGAGCATGCTCAAGCACCTTTCATGCTTATTTTAATTGCCACAAGACAAATAGAATGAGGATGGCTGTTCACTCAAAAGGGTGTGATTCTGTTTTGCTGAAGCACTCGGATTTTAGTGTGCTATTGTCAAGCCTATTTGGAGTAAATTGTGGGTAGAATTGCAATGAGAGATGTAGTTGCCTAGCAAAGGTCTACGATTTCCATTTAAAATTAATGTGAACTGTTTCTCTGAATCTGACATATGGGCTATGAGAACCCCTGCCAAGATGTCAAGAGCTAGAATGCTCCCCCTCTAACTCCGAAAAAACGCTGGAGGCAACTTTCTCCTGGTATTTTGGCATTTGGCTCAAATGCAAAACAAAGAGACACAGAAACCCTCCTGCAGTGGAGCTGCACAGCTCGGTCAGCTTACAGAGTCACAAATAATGTGGTTGCTCAGATTAAACATCAGCTCTGCTCCCTCCCACACCAGTGACTGAACTCACCCTCAGGGTGCCCACCTCCAAGAGGTGGTTCTGGGAGGCTCCTCGTCCTCTACCCTCCAGTGATCTCATACAATCTCCAGCACAATGCTGCGAGCAGCAAAGCTCCTTGTCCCTTCAGATCGGTAAAACAGAGATTCAGGCACACACTCCACAAAGGCAAGCAGTCAATGTCCGGTCTGAGAAAAGTAAGCCCCTGTCTGAGGGATGCTGGTCAGGGATGGTCAGTCAGATCAGAGCGGCACAAGCACCTCTAGAGCTTTTGGCTCTTCTGAAATTCAGACAGAATCACAGAATCAACTAGGTTGGAAAAGACCTTTAAGATCATCGAGCTCAACCACTACCCCTGTACTGTCAAGCCCACCACTAAACTATGTCAGTAAGGGCAAACTGATCTCCCCTCATGGTTGCAGCTCATGAT
>NW_009937311.1:105730-138708 GCF_000696875.1 Nestor notabilis
CTCGCCGCACAACCCCGCCACCCCTCCCCTCATGGCCACCCCTGCTCTGCCCTCTCGAACTCCCATCGCACCTCATGGCCATCCGTCTTGTCCCCTCACGATGTCTCCTCACGACCACCCCACCTCTCCCCTCACGATCCTCCCTCATGGCTGCCCCTGCTGTCCCCTCACAATCTCCTCCCACCCCTCATGGCCGCCCTCTGCCGTTCCCACTGACCAAGGTCCCTGACGCTCCCCGACACTGGCATGAACGGCCCTGAGTACACGCAGCGCCCCACAAGGCAGCCGTGCGCACCGCGGGCAGGGCACAGCCCCCTCCCCGCCATTACCACACCATTGCCTTACCCTGCGCCCAGCAAAGAATGGAGAAACAACTGCAGTGGTGGTGGTGACAGATGCATGGTCTGCGGTTAAAGTGTTGGCATCAAACGAGTGCCAAAAGGAGACCTGGGAAGTGCCCAATTCCTACGGGAATGGCAGCCATTAAGTACCTCATGGGCAGGCAGATGGAGGAAAATTGTACTCCCATTTAATCCCTTTCCAAACCTCTCAGCTGTTCCAAAGGCTTTTTGTTATGACTTTTTGGAGTCCCCAAGTTTTGCTCTGAGCATGACTTGACTGCTAGGTGATGATCTGAAGTAGCCAAGCTGGTGGGGTTCCCAGTGTCATCCCCCTGCAGCTGCTGCTCACTCCATCACTGCTCCCACCACCATCCTAAACCCTTCGTCCTGCTCCACTCCGGGCACTGCAAAGGCCTCTTTTCATTATATTTTCTACAAACACAGCCTGACGTGGCCCTAATGTTCAGAGCAACCTTCTCACTTCTTGTCCAAGAGCAGTAAAACAGTAGCACAAGTAAGTCTAGTTTCCAGCCATGCCTTCATTTGAAATGCAAACATTGCCTTTTACAGACGAATCCACTCTGAAAGCAGGAGGAGAGAGAAAACTTAAATAAACAGAAAGAAGAATCATGAGAAGAAAATCCCAGGGATGCATCCATGTTGGCTGGATGCAGAGATAAGCAAACCTTCAAACACCACGACAGCAGGGCAGAGCACACACAGCCTTTATAAACAGCAATGCAAGGGCACAGGTCCTGGAGAAGGAAACTACGAGGAGCTTCACATTCCTGTAAGACCAGAGAGCATCCAACACAGGGTTTCTTTTGCTCCCATTTGTCACCTGCAGGAAGTGATGGTGCTGAGCCATCAGCTCTCCCATCAGCCTTGAAATTCCCAAACCCTCCCCACCTGCTCACATATCTCACACTCAAAGCCACACTGTATGGCAGTGACACTGCCATTGATAGATGCAACATAAATAAGCTTCTATCCAAGGCCTGTTGTCACTTTAAGTGTATCTTAATTACACTGTGTAGTTCTGGGACCAAATTCCCTGGCTTTCAGATAGATCCGTGCAGCCGAGTGACACAAGACACTGCACCAGAGACAACGTTCCCCACAGAAAGACACAGCCTTTGCTGGCCACACCAGGAAAATATTTTCTGGTGATGGAAATAGTCTGGAAGAAGAAACAAAACATGTACACACACGAAGATGCTGGCTTTTTTTGTTTAATCTGACTTAGAATATGCTGAATTGGTTCATTGTTTGCAGAGGAATCTGAGCAGAATTAATGATTCGCACAGGCAGGAAGAGGCTCTGTTTTGCAAATGCAGTGGCCAGACATTCTCCAAGATCTGTAATCTAATTTAGCTTGGAGAGTTAATGATTTTAATGATTTGTTGTGATCTCAAAACAACTGTTAGGAGATAAATCTACATCATTAAACCTATTATGGTGTTTTGCTTCATTTAGCAAATGGTGGGTTTTTGTTCAGAAGACGCCCACTTTTTAAACAAGCAGAGAGGTCAGCTGCTGATGGCAAGGAACTATTTATTCCCAGCTCCCTCAGACTGAAACGAAAGGTGTCCTTGGGAAAACAAATAATTCTTCACAAATGTTATCGACTATTTTATAAACAGAAAGCTGTGATGTGTGTCACTGTGTGTCTGTTACAAACCAGACGAGTTTTGCAAACAGCCACTGAGCTGATGGTTCAGGATCACTTGGTTTAAAATCCAGTTACTTCTCAAGGAATCACTGGGAGCAGAGCTCACTGATGTTTGCTTTAAGTTTAAGGCAGTCAGTAAGCAATAGCAAGACAAAGATGTCAACATCAAGAAGCTTTTTAGCAGCTATTTAGCTCTGGGTGGGTTTTTCAAAAGACAGGTACACATTCCAAAGCATGGCAGGCCACAAACTGTCCTCCTGCAGGACATTACCATGGGGAAGACAGAGTCCACTGATGAAACCCATGTCCTCCAGCACCTCCCCTTCTGCCTTGCACCCCTGCTGCACACCAAGACCCAATACAAGAAAGAAAACTTCACGTAAAAACTGCTACAAGATTTAGCCCACGAAACATGCATTTAATTCTCTTGAGGTTGACTAATCACATTGTCATTATCTTATAGATACGGTGTACAATCCTTCTGTGCACACAATCAAACAATAATTAACGCCTGATCCCACTGACATGAACGAATTGACTCACATCATCTCTTACATTTTTCACATAATCAGGGACAAAGTTTATGATGAAGCAAGGGCAAAGAAATGAAGCTCCGAGAAGTCATTTCAGCCACATAAGGAAGATGGAGCATGTGTGGTCTCAAAGTCAGCAGCGCGTGTCCAGCCGCGGCGACAGCCCAGGGCGTTAGGATGTGTATGCAGCTCCACTGAACGGGAGGATTTCAAGCACAGCACCATTGTGTTCCCCCATCTCAAGCTTCCTTCAATCTATCCTATTAAAAAGCCTTTTATGCTGACTGTGAAGAGGATGTAAGGAAGAGTGGAGAAGGATGTATGTTTTCTTAATTTTTTAGCAGTTATTTACACAGGAGAGAGTAAACAATCAAGTTTGTCAAGTCTATTACAATTTGACTACATTTGCCTAAGCTGAATATTTTATAAATTTACAATAAGACTTCTTTTAAATGTATAAGGAAAAAAAAAAAAAAAAAAAAAGCACAATTCTGTAAACAGCAATGACTATTTTCTTGCCCAGCTCCTTTTTAATCCCTGGGCAGGAAGCAATATTTCAGTTCTTCAGATGTCACTCAGAAATCACTACCATGACTCCTTGCTTTCAGCCTGCCTGGCATGTCTGCCTGCTGCAAAGCAAACATGAGAGATACAGAGGGAGAGAAATGTATTTGTTTGTTGTGGAAGTTAAGCACCCACTGGGGCCTGAGCGCCGTCCTTGGAGCTTTCTAATCCCCTGCACCGCATGGAGAGCACAGACTTGTCACTTTAATAATCCAAAGTAAATAAAACCCAAAGAAAATTCCTTTCAGTTCTGTTTATTCTGGGGAAGCTTCTTTCTTCAGCTCTGAAAATAGGGAATGTATTTTATTACCCACTGTGACATCTCAAAAGGCAGCAATTGAACTTAACTGGAAAAGAAAGTCATGTTCTGCCCTTCTGCATTGCTTTCAGCCCTGGAGATTCCTATTTCTTAACAACAGGAAAAGACAGGAAGGTCTGGAGCTGCACAGGCTGCCCCGCACCCTGTGTACATCTACTCTAAACACACTTGGAAAAAGCTATGAAGTGTGGACATAAGTACCACTTGGGTGGCAACCTGCTGCCTGACACTGCCTCATATAAGCCAAGCTCTGAGTCTAAATTAGTTCCTACTTTATACTTGTCAGTCAGTCATATCACTCAAATTAATAAATTCACATCTCTAATTACCAAACCATGACATGGAATATTTTACTAAGTTGTTTGCAGTAATAACAACCACCCAGAGGAAGTCCACCACTACACACATCTCCTGCCATTGCAAAATCCTTTAGAGCATCATCTTTCAGAGGGTCCAGCCCTAGTCCCAGCACTGCAATAACAGACAGCCCTGCATTCAGTATGGAAGAAGAAAACCTGAAAGACCAAAAGAACTAAGGACTTGAGCATTTGTATTCTGCATTGGAGAGAGGGAGTAAACAAATAACCCTTCCAAAGAATCAGAACGTTTCAAACTTGGGTGGGGAAAGTATAGTTCTATTAGGGGGTTTTCTAATTTGAAGCTCAAACCTGTTCTCAGCACTGTCATCACAGCTAACTCCTTGAGAGCATTTTGGTACAGAAAACATCTGGTATCACACTCTAAGTCAATATATGCAAATGATATTAATACAGTTGAAAATGTGATGGCTTCATGATGGTTCTATGTGCCCAGGAGAATCATAGCTGAAGATGCAGTGCTTTATTTTGAGGGGTTTAACTCTTACGATTCTACTTTTTCCTGCCTGAAATAAGACACTGTTCATCATTTTGACCACCACTCTTTTGCCAACTGTTGCAGCCATGCCTGGCTGTGCTGTGATATTTGGAAACTACCCTCCAGGTAGAACAAATGTTGTTTTATTTGCTGGGTGGAAATTTGTTAAATAAATCATAGATTCAGAGTGGCATAGGAAATTAGCAATAAGCTGTGCCTGGAAGGTTAGACATATTGTACTTCAAAAATAAGCAGGAGGCCACTTTGCAATTCAAAAGAGATATATTGGGAAATGGGAAGACACATCTGTTAATCATTTTTCCCAATACCCGAAAGGTTGTTAGCTGGAGTCCCAGCAGAACCCTCTGCTGACACCAAGTGCCTCTTTTAAATGAGCTTCAATGACTTCTCTGCTCAAATCCAGCTGCCAGAAGAAAAGCTTGGGAGCTTTTTCTCTGGAAGCTCTGATGTCCTCGGCTGCACGGCCACGTTTCAGGAGCAGGGCTGTGGGTTCCATACTGATGGGAGTCCCATATTATTATTGCATTACATTTTCCATTTTGAAACACCGCAGGGCGTTATTAGTCTGGAAGGGTTGACATTTAGTAGGGGCTACAGCCTGGGGTGCTCTTTATTTGACAATTACTTATGAGTTTCCCTTAGAAAAGAATACATGTAAAGCCTGTTTCTGAAAGCTTCCTTCAAAGTGACATCTGATGAATTTAAATAATGGGGTTTAGCACTGCCAACACTTCCAAACATTTTTACATTTATTATAACCTTTACAAACCCTTTGTTCCTTTTCCTGATCATTTTACAACCCCTATCTACCTGGAACTATTTCAAGCAAGCATTTGGAAAAGACACTAAAAGCCTACACATCTTTTTACTGTGTCCTGGACCCCGTTAGTATCAAATGTTCTTTCTCAACAAGAGATCCACGATACGAACCCTTTCCTGAACAGGTTATGGGTCAGGCAGTGGATTGGCTTTTTTTCTCCTACAGGAAATGATGAAATCAGAGTAACTTCAACTTCTATTTTACAGAGGGAGTTTAACAACTTAAAAATCATTACTGAGGTTTTCAAATTCTGAGATTTGTGGCTCTTTTCCAGGAAATTTCCCACTGTGCTGGAAAATAACTTTTTTTTTTTCCTTTTTTACACTAAATTTATGTCTACATTAAAAAATCTCTACCTACAGGTCAAAACTACTGAGAGGGCCTGTGGAATAAAGGCATTCAGAGGGAGCTTCACTGCTTTGGAAACGATTCTTGAGGGGGGTTTCAAGATTCTATGAGAGACCTGGGCATCCAACCCTCCCTCCTCAGCCTCAGTGCAGGGCTCACATGTGGGTTTGTCACTGCTCCTGCAGCCAGAGGAGGATTCCTCTGATCACAGCTAGCAGCTATTGTTATTTTTTCAGTCTTGAACTACCCAGAGAAGAAAAAAATAAGGGGTGAAGGAAAGGCCAGCACAAGTTCAGTTAAAGCAGAAGTGATGCTCATTGCTGCAGGGCAGCTTAAACTGAACCATACCGTAGTTTAGATAAACAAGGATTCATTATCTCTCTGGTAGTCTGTGAGGCAACTGATCTCACCTATAATTAAATCATTTTGCAATTATTACTTCCCGAGTGCTTAACCAAGAAGGAGAATAAAGGCAACATTTTGTTTTATCATATCTTGCAAAACAGTTTCATGTTCAGAATGTTTTGTTTTACTGTATTAGCTTGTGTAAACGGTGGCAGTGCATGTTTCCCTTTTATTTGCCCACTGGGTCATTTACTTATTGGAATTGAAGGCAGAAGTAGTTTGCTCTCACAAGCAGTACTGAATTTCTAGTAAATATGTAAATAATATATCTCTGAGCTGTTGCCTTTGGCATTTGTTCATACATTATCCCCTGCAGTAGTTAGTCTGCTGTGAACACACGGTTTAGTTGGAAGAAATATCCATGATGCAAACAGAGCCCCAGAACGGCATCGCCGCGTTCAGAGTCGCGGGTGCTCTTCCTCACTTCACTGTCAGCTGCATGCAAAAAGTACCACTTAAAACCTATTAGGAGAGAAAAGAGAAACTGGAGAACAGCAGAGGTCAAACCTAACCCAGCGCTGCAGTGGCAGCGCATGCAATATTCCTGTGCAGAGAGGGTCAGCACAGGGCCCTGCATCCTTCGTGTCCTTCAGAAATCCTTATTTCTGAATCCAACAAGCAGGGAAGCCTGACAATCTTGAGCTGAAGTGATGCTGCCACAGGGTGAAGGGGAATTTAAGCAACCCCTGTACTGAATTTCATGTAGTGACTGCATTACCACGCTCCTTGCAATACCTTCAGCCACTTAAGTGCATATCCTATCAGGGGCTTCCAAACTTTGCTGCCTGCAGGGGCTGGGAGCACTGGTGGGTGCCAGCAAGGGGGAGGGAGCAAAGCGGAGCTGAGAAAGGGACTGGGGATCGAGCAGGGGCTGGGAGAACCAGCAGCAGAGTCTTGGATGAAGAAGCTGATCCTTCAGGGCATGATGTGACCTGGGGGTAAATGAGATGCCTGGACATTAAAACCGTGGCCTGCGGAAATTGTGCCCATAGAAAAGGAGGGACAGTGTCAGTCATAATGCAGAAGTGCAAGTACTCATCTAAACCCCTCACAGCACCATCACTCCAGGAATTTACTTCAGATGCTGATGTACAAGGAAAAGTCTCTAAGCATGAGGAGTCCTAAGCGTGGGACTCCTGCCCTGGAGGCCCCTTTCTACTTCCATCAAGCTCTGAGGAGGGAAAAAAAGTCTCCTCTGGCTCCTGGCAGCAGGACAAGACCTCTGTGAGGGGGAACAGAAGAGAGCGGATGGCTGTGGGCACTGTCACTGCTGTGCATGTCCTTGCAAGAGACAGGACCTTGGAGCTGCTGCTGCATGTGAGCTCTGCATCTCTAAGTGAAGCCTGAGAGCAAACTGCTGGCAGCTAAAATGTGCCTGTGCTGAACTGCAGCAGTTTAGCCAAATTCTGCTCCATTTTTTTCCATTTTCATTTTCTGCTTGTTACCTTCGTGTCTCAAAGTGAGAGGCCAAAAAAGGTGGGCTCTGGCCTTTCTAAGGTTGGGAAATCTCCGTGTCCTCAGAAAGCTCCTACCCTGGCTATGCCCATGGCTGGTTTCTATCTCCGTGGCTCACCAGATCAGAGGGGCCACAGGTTTGTCCCTTTACACCTTCACTGTCCAGTGTGGAGAAATCCCTTTGCACTACGGGGCACAGATCTGCAGTCATAAATAGATCCTTAATTGCTTTCTTGGGCTGAGGCTTCAACAGATAAGAGAATGGAGGTGAAAAGGAAAAAAAAAAAAGCAGTGTTATTTATTTTGGGGAGACAAGAAGGTTATGAAATTTTCTTACACTTAACCAATGAGATAATGAATCTCTGCTCACAAAGTGCAGCAGATCCAGAGGTACTCAGGACATAATGTAATTCCTCCCATAGAAGCACTTTCACATCTAATGGCAGAAGAATGTTTTGTGCTTCTGGTGCTTTATCAACAAAATGCCCTACTGCAGCTACTTGCCCTTTGGAGATTATTTTCTCAGGGAAGCTGTCATCATGCAGCTGATTAATTACTCTAATAATCATCATTTTTTCCCTAATAAAAAACCCTCTTCCCATTCATTAACTCCATTGCAGGTAGGTGACAGTGGTAATTATTCTCTGGAAGTACTTTGGAATTATCTTTTCTAATCCAGCCTGTGCTGACATTTTTGAGAGAAAAAAAACATTTTGTCTTTCTTTCAGGAGTGGGGTAACATTTGAATATGCAAACAGTGTCAAAGCGCGCCCTCCGGATGTTTTCCTGAACTATGATTTATGAGGTTTGGGTATTGTATTTGCTATCATAAATCTGGAAAGGTCATTAGACAAAGAGACTTCCCTGCAGGGGGCCCGTTGTCATCTTTATCTTCTGATACTTTAATTTTTTTCCTTCAGCATCAAGCTCGAGTTCTCCCATATGTCTCTGCTATTTATTAGTTATTTATTCATGATTGTACAAGTCCTGTGCAATGCCCTAGGCACAGAAACGCACACACAGATCCATTCAGAGCCTAACAAACACCATCCGGGCTCCTTGGGCTGCAACACACATTCAACTCTCAGGGGTTTGAGGATGGGAATTTCCTCCTAAGGGCCAGACTCCAACCCCTCCTTGCATTCAGTCAGTGACAGCAAAGCCAAATCCCCCATATAGCCAGACAAGATCCCCAGACAAGATCAGATCCCTGTGTCCAACTGCTCATATTTGACAAGCAGGGATAGATTTTCAAGCAAGTGCTGAAGTTCTCATCATTTTGTACTTTGTGAGTCACTGCTTGGGGAAATCACCACAAACACACAGGTTTGTCTCCTGCATAGGGAACACAGAGGCACACACTGGTTTGGGTTGAAAGGGAGCTTAAGGCTCATCCAGTTCCAAGCCCCTGCCACGGGCAGGGACACCTTCCACTAGAGCAGGTTGCTCCAAGCCCCTGTGTCCAACCTGGCCTTGAACACTGCCAGGGATGGGGCAGCCACAGCTTCTCCGGGCACCCTGTGCCAGCGCCTCAGCACCCTCACAGGGAAGAGCTTCTGCCTCAGAGCTCATCTCAATCTCCCCTCTGGCAGGTTAAAGCCATTCCCCTTGTCCTGTCCCTACAGGCCCTTGTCCAAAGCCCCTCTCCAGGTTTCCTACAGGAAGCCCCTTTAGGCACCGGAGCTGCTCTAAGGTTTCCCTTAAGGAGCCTTCTCTTCTCCAAGCTGAACCAGCCCAGCTCTCTCAGCCTGTCTTCAGTAAGAGAGGTTTGCGCTGGTCAATGAGAACAGCTCAGAGGATCCTCATTCACCTCCCACTGAAGCCCACAGCAGGCAGTTTGCTCAGGGCAGGAGCCGGCAGCATTCCACCCATCAGACCAACACAGCTGCACAGAGCAATTCCCTCAGCATAATTAGTAAATCTGGGTAAATAGTGCAACAGCTGCTCTGTAAATATTAGTCTGCATGTTTAAATTAACTTTTCATTGCCCCTGCCCTTTCCCCTTTTGTTCTTCATTCCCTCTAAGTAGATACTGGGATTGGGTTGACTTGTGCAAACATTTCCAGAAAGCCACTTAAGTCTCAGGTAGAAATACTTAGGAAAAAAAGAATATCCATGAGCATCCTCACGTACAGTTGGGAAGTCAGTCAGGAACAACACCATGTGTTTCATGGAATCATAAAAACATTAGATTGGAAGGGACCTCTGGGGATTATCTAGTCCAGCCACTGGCTCAAAGAGGGGCAGACTTCAAAGTTAAATCAAGTTTGCCCAATTTCAACTTATTAAAACTTAGTAAAGTAGAAGCAGTCAATGTCCAGTGAAGAGGGGCAGCTGCCAAAATGCTCAGAACAGAGAACTCTGGCATCTGAAATAACTTCATTCTGTTCTTAGGGCTGTTTTCTGCAGCTGCCTTTGCCTGCACATCTGTCTGACACCTCCTTTCGTCACTGGAATGTTATTATCCAACATGCCTGACAAAATATAACAACACAACATTGTTTTTAGCCTAACCAGAGAGTTAACATGCTGGAGGATGTGGTGGATACTGGTTGCCATAAACAAAAAGCTGTTTTGCAATTTCTGCCTGAGCTGGTACAGCATTGGAGGCTCTCTTGCTTGCACAAAGCTACCCGAATCTAATGTTAACTGCCTAAAGACACAACAGCATCGCTCCTGTGTTTACTAAAGCTACAAGCTTTGAGCTAGCCTAGGGAAAATGAGGGTAAATTGATATCTTTATGTTAAAGCTAGAAGCCAGCCTAGGATCTTATCATTCCTCTGGTGTGCTTTGAACAATATTCCTCACCTTCCCACTGCAAAACCTTGCTATATCACGCTGGCACAGACTTCACCTAAGGCTTGACTCTGCACAGTGTACTCAAGGAATAGCACCTACTCGGTAACTACAGTGGTGTAAAGGACAAGGAAACATCATAAGGGAAGTAATACATAGCTCTGCCCAAAGAACAGGATAGCTTTTCTGTAGCTGTACCAACAGGCAACAAATACATCTACATGAATTACTATTTAAGTAAATGAATAAGGAAAGGCATAGAAAGGTTTGATTTGAATCCATACTGTGAACTGTTCCTCAAAGCTACCAATATCACATTCAAACAAATCTATGATTTCTGTGGGGTAATTACAGCAATTTGCTTAACTTCACTCTGCACCACATTAAGCAAGGTGGTGTCTGTCCTTTCTGCTTTTCAGCAGCCTGGAGTTGTTCTACACCCTTAACAAATGCCTCCCTATGACAGGCTGTGCTTTGATGATGGCTGCAATGAGCCTCATGAACTTCCATCATGGTACAGCATGAAATTAAGTTACTAAGTGTTTGTAAAACATCTATAGATACCCATGTGAAAAGAGTTATTACATTAAATTAATATTAAAGAATATAGTGACTATCATTACATCTGGTTAGAGTATAGCAGTGCTTTGAACCTGACGTTCTCACCTCTCCAACCTTCTAAGAAGATCAAAATCCCCTCCAGCAGGAAACACCGCACGAGGAAACAGGCCCTGTACACAAAACCCATTTAACTCATAACAGGTCAAACGCACAGGGACAGAAAACTGAAGTCAGAGTGCAAGGCTGCTGCTTCAACCACAAAAACTGCTCCCTGCAGAGTATTTCTGCCTCCACACCAGCGACTCTGGTTACTCCCTCCTATTCCTAATAAGAGCTGTCATGTATCATAGTGCCTAAATCATAGTTGGCTGTTTCTTTGATTGTCAGCAGCATTACATATTAAAGTTAAAATAACAGATGAGCTATCCCTCGACAGATCTTATGCTGCCAGTAAAGTCATTACTTTCTGCATTCTTCTTCACCTGTATTAATTGGAAAAAAGAAAGGGAAAGCAGGTGCTGGAAGTTGGTTGCACTCCAGTGCTGTGCTCCATTACTTTATTATTCATATCAATTGCTTTGAAAGTAGTGCTGACCCTGACCAGCTTAGATAAGTAATATCTGAGACAGAGATGCTGCTAAGGAGACCTTGCACTAGTGGAAAAAGCCAAAACACTCAAAATCAATGTTAATCCTTTCTCCTTAAGGACTTTGGGAGTAAGTGCTCTCTGATCCTGGCTTGAGTTTATGGGAAGCCACCATCAAATCTACAAGTAAGAATCCTCTAGCAACTTTTAAACACGTCTCTGAGTGAAACACTCCACAAGTCTGGTTTAGATGTGTACCTTAATAACCAGTCACTGGGTGTCATAACATTAAAAGGTCATATTTTATCAAAATATTGGTGCTGTGAAAATGTCACCTTGTGGCACTCTTGTTGAGATAACAATTTGCTGGTACATTTACTCTTGTCATTGTCACTGAGCTTCCCAGTTAGAAGCAGCACAATTCCCAACACAACCTACTTTATAGCTGAAATAGATAAAAAACAACCTGAAAAAGCTGTGTGATTGCTCTTAGTTCTACTGCCAAAACCAGCCATTTTTAACTGTCCACCTACTGCTGTGTTTCTCAGGGAAAGCTGGGTGTCTGTTTTGCCACTGACAACTGCACAGAGATCAGGCAGCAGAGCTTCTCTCTTCTGATGCTGAACACTGTCACTGCTCCAAGTGCCACCTCACTTCACTGCAGGAAGATGCCACCAACCTCTGCTGAGTTTGGACTAATGAAGGTGGATCTGGTGGGATGGAGGCAAGGAAAAGACAAGTTTGACAGAAAGAGCTACAGAAGAGTAGGATCATATCAGGATTGGCTTTACTGCTGCCCTGTGAGAGGGATGCTTCCCAGACCAGGAGAGCATTCCAACTCCCCATGCAATTTTCAAACACTTATTAGTTACATCTGTTGAAACTGAGATTCGAATGCCTAGAATACCTTTTCTCTGTTTGTTTTTGCTCTCTTACATCCTACAGTCTCCCTGTGCACACAGTGTCTCTGAAGCTTGCAGATAATAGATCTGGTTTGAACTGTTTGTACAGCGAAAAGCCTGAGTGCTTCAGGAGATGCTGAGCTGTTCAGGGCTGTATTTCTTAATAGAACAGCAGTCTGTCAGGATTGCAAATCCAAGGCATATGCAGCCCTGTCGTGCCATCACCACAATTTCAGCTTTTCACTCGGTACAGGCCTAAGGGCAAATTCAAAAGTTGAAAACTCATTTGAACTTGGGAAGTATTTCTGCATCTGGAGAATTGAGCCTAGACACACGATAACAGACAACTGCTACAGAGCAGCCTGACCTCCTTAGCAGCTCATTTTGCACTCCTGGGGTAATGGAGGATGGCTGGTGTCCTCCTGACAGCTTGAGCATGAATTTTCATTATTAGTTTTGCAATTTGTGTATATTTTGTCAGCATTCGACTTCGTCACTCCGACTTCCTGCCTGCAATCCCATCTCGCCTGTTCTACCTGGCTCCCTTGCTTAACTGATCATTACTGCATTACTGAGGCTGTATGCAGCCCAAGCTCAGGATCCTGGACATCATCAATTATCTGACAGTTTTCCTTTGCTGTCAGCGCTAAATAAGGACTATCTGGCCACAGTAACTGGCAAAGTTGACATGCCTCCAAGCAGACTTTGATTATTCATATATACATACACAGATTCCCCTTTACTGAAAGATGTGCTGAGAAGTGTTTATCAGATTTCTGAATTACTAAGGACAGAGCCATTTAATGTTCTAACTCTATGTCCAAAGGGGTTACAAGAAACCCCGAGAGGGGCTTTGGACAAGGGCCTGTAGGGACAGGACAAGGGGAATGGCTTTAACCTGCCAGAGGGGAGATTGAGATGAGCTCTGAGGCAGAAGCTCTTCCCTGTGAGGGTGCTGAGGCGCTGGCACAGGGTGCCCAGAGAAGCTGTGGCTGCCCCACCCCTGGCAGTGTTCAAGGCCAGGTTGGACACAGGGGCTTGGAGCAACCTGCTCTAGTGGAAGGTGTCCCTGTCCGTGGCAGGGGGTTGGAAGTGGATGAGCTATGATGTCCCTTTCAACATAAACCAGTCTGGGATTCTCTGATTCTATACAGAATGGACAGTCTTTCTTAGCAGGGGAAGAACATGGCTTGAATCAACCTTGTTTCACCTATTTAAAGGGAAGAATTAGGCTTGTGTATATATCAGTATGCCCAGAAATGTTTACGCAACATGTGCAGGAAATATTATCTATACAGACATCCAGAGCATCCAGAGCCTGCTGCGAGTCAGCACACCCATGGGCAAGCTCAGGCACAGTCCGAGCAGGGAATTAGTGCACAGCAGCTTCCAGGAATGGTTATTTACTCAAAAATACATGGTTTAGATCCAGGAGAGTCAATTGGAAGCACCTGAATATTAAATTCAAAAACATTAACAGAAAAGAACAGTGGATGAGAGTGGGGTTGAGAGCAGTGCTCATACACCCAGCCCTTCCAGGCACTATTTTGTTCCAACTAATCTTTCTTTTCCAGTGGATCAGTAACCTCTAACAAAAGATCCGTCCTTTTTAATCATGCTCTTCCCTCCTCATTCCATCCTCTCTACATACACAACCACGTTTCGTTTGTTGATCCCATCTCAGAAGCCTCAGGGCTTTAGAAAAGTCTTTTTCAGCATGATTATATACATCACCAACCTCTCCTGCCCCATTCCTTTTTACTGCCATTCACCATTACAGAGCTCCAGTGCGCTGCAAATTGAATGTGACAACAACGTTCTATATATGCTCATATAGATACAGAAAGAAATAAAATCAGTATCTATAGATGTGTATTTTTTAAAGCTGAAGAATTCCGTTGTTTGCCCACTTCTTCCTCTACCGGATTGCTTTGCTTGCTTTGTTCTGCAGGATCAGCACAGGTGACCAACACAGATCACAAGGCTACAAGTATTTGGTATGGCAAATTATTTTCTGTGATAGCCAGGAATCAGCAAACCTGAACTCTGATTTGTGACTGCTCAGTCTCAATGTTCAGGCAAGTAAAGCTTCACATGGCAAAACCTGAGAAAAGTCTTCTCCTTTCTTCTACCCCTCTATTTTTCAGTGATTTTTTTCTTGTTTCAGGACACACTGTACTTTCTTTTCTACTCCAAGCTCTGGCTCCTCTAATGTCAATGAGAATTTCCCCACAGAGGTCAAAGGAACCATTTTAACACTCAAGTTAAGCCAAACCCAAGTAAAACCCTTTTGATGAAAACAAAATATGCATCAGATACACGATAGGTTTGAATTCCAGTTTTGCCAGGAAAGTGGTACCCTCCGTGCGATCATACGCATCTAAACCCACATAACTGCTGCTTCCTTAAGTACTGTCCTTACCTTCTGAATGCCACACCTGGGATGTTATTTCTGCTCACACCTCTGAAAATGGAGCAGATCAGTCAAGAGAATAGTTAAATATAATGCTATATATGATAGATTACATAATAAGCATATAATAGTTATATAGTAAATGGTGAAATACTCCAAGGTATAAAAAACATCAGCTGTAAAAGGAAAACTGTGTGTGAAGGCAATAAAAACCCAGATGTTGTTCAGGTTCTGTGTATCTGTCATTTCATCCCCAAGTCCTCTGTAACCTTGAAAGAGCTCTCTAAGATTTTGTTTGCCATATTTAGAGAAGGAATTGAAAGGGCCTTGGGAAGCACAGTCCTGGCGTGCTGCTCCTTTCCCTGCCACGCTGCACTGACATGGGAGACAAGGGCTGTGATTAGCAGCATGACCCGGTGCACTGAGCCGGGGATCGGTGGCACAGAGCAGCTCAGGGCCAACCTCCTCCAGGATCCGTGCCCTTCATCCCCTCCTTTTCCTTGATACGCTGCCTGCAGCCAATGCCTCTCACATCAGATAACACAAAATGAGTACATTTGGCGAAGTCCTGGAAGCATTACACCAAATGATGGCCGTTTGCCTGTTCATACAGTGGCTATTTTTGTTCTTTGTCTTAATTGCAAAAATACAGGGCTTTGAAAACTTCTTGCAGGGCATTTGAACCTGAGGAAGAAACCAAACATCAAACTCACATGCTGTACATTCGTATCACTGTTAGGGATGCAACACAGACTGATGGCACAGTTCTAGTCTCCCACCACTGGTCTCCCTATGTAACATCATCCTGCCCTTAAATCAGAATCACAGAATGGTTTGGGCTGGAAAGGATCTTAAGATCATCCAGTTCCAACCCCCTGCCATGGGCTCCAAATTATTGAACTTCCTCATCTCCATTATGCTTTTTAAGCCATTTGTTCTATTTCCCAGGGCTCCCACTGCCTTGAAGGATTAACACAGCCCTATGGGGCATAGGGAGAGAGGCAAGGGAGGAATCCTGCAAGGCCCACTGAAAACATGGTTTCATTTTGTGTACAAAATCAACAGGAAAATACTTTAATTTCATTCTAACAGCAGCTGCCAGAAGGCTACAATTCTCATTACTTTGGCTGGGTTGCACTGAAGCAGACTGTGCCAGACAGAAGCTCCATATCCTGAAAGGATCTGTTTTACGGCACTGCTGGGCGCCTGAGTTTGGGCCTTGCCTAAAATCACATGGTTCTGAGCACAACTTAAATCCCACATGAAGCCCAAGCACTCTTTAAAGTGCCCTAGTGCTGCATACTGAATCCATGTTGTCCCAGGACTGGCATGCACCTATGGCAAGTGAATTGGAATGGGATGAGCTTTAAGGTCTCTTCCAAACCAAACCATTCCATGATTCTATAACCGGTCTGAACACCGTGCACACAGCAAAGGGTGTGTGTGCACAAGCACTGCCAGTTTCCTAACCATTCATTCCACTATTAAAATCCATTACCTCTACCTACAAACCTGGTCTGACCCTGTATCCATCATATCACTCAGATCACAGAAAGATTTATGTGTGTGCTTAGCTGCAAGCGTGGGAATAGTCCCATTAGCATTAATAGTGATGATTGCTGCATAGTCCTGAGTCAATGTCAGAGGCACATCAGAGGCACGTCCCCCGTAGTTAGAATGAGGCAGTTCATACCTCTCCAGCTCTCCACTGCCACTATCAAGTACTACACAGAGCTCCCAGTCACACGAACAAGAGGACTGTGGTTATAAAAGTGCACAATAAACAGCAGAGAGCACAGGAGGTCTATATGTATTGGGAAGAGTTTCACCTTGCTGCTGAAGAGGAGGAGGAGGATGATATACAGCCACTGGACTATGACAAACCCCGTTTGGTTCTGTGCCACGACGGCCACACAGCAGTCAGGACGGGAGGCCAGCTACAGGCTGCTACCAGACACTGATCTGGGCCATGTTCCAGCCCACAAAATATTTCTCTCTACTGCAAGTAGGTCGAGCCACATTTTACTGCCTGCAGATTTACTGTTAAATCTTTATTTTTGCACCTGCCACAGCTATAGCTGCTCCACATCACAGTGCTGCTTTCCAGCACTCGACCTGCCTCCTCTGGGCTGGCTCTGAGCTGGAGCATCCCTCTCACTGCGAGTTGTGAGCCTGACTGATGGTGAGGACAGTGGGTGCACGAGGGCAGAACCACAAAGTAGGACTGTTGGAGCAACACCAGAAACCTATTTCCTCCTAGTTTAACATCAGGAAGGTATCAGGTGCCACAGGGAATCTCCCAAAGCACAGGATGGGCATTTGCTAAAACATCTTTTGTACACACAGCATGATTTCCCCGCAGGACCAGGGCACTGCCCTATGATGAGGTGGATAACGCCAGGCCAGGAGCTACACGCAGTGTGGCAAAGACCAGCCAGTGATTTGCTGAAACCTAGGGTAGGAGAGACTCCAGCCTCGCTGTTAAATGTGCCTTTCTCTCACTAATAAAAGGTTACTGTAAGAAGTCAAATAAAAATGTACTTGTGTTTAACAATTAAATGTAATTGGCAAGTGCTAATGGTTCCGTGATCGCAAAACTGGGGGAAAAAGGAAAGAGGAAGAAACTGGTTTGAAGGGATTTTATCTAATTTCATTTTAATTAGATCCTTTTTCTAACTGAGTTTCTAATTTTTCAATTAGCAATTAGCAGCTGCAACTCATTCGGAGCATCACGAGGTGCCAGAGACACTAATTACACCACAGGAGTAGGAGGCTGAAAATGAGAAATAAAATTAGCCATGAATGTTATTAGAAGAAAGGAATGATTACATTCTGTAATAATATACTGATGTGAGTCTAATTAGATTGAAGGATTGGGGGGAAAAGAGGAGATATAAAAATGGATTGTATCTAGAAGCCTATAGGTCACCTTTTCTTCATTAATCATGATTAGGTACTGCTTGGAAAAAGGGCAGTTCAGGAGTGATGTTGTGTCTCTATCAGCCACCCAGCAAAGGTCCAGTAATGCAGGGAGGTGGCTGGAGCTGGCAAGAGGGGACAAGACCTTGCTGGAGATGTCCATGAACATAATGCTATCTCATAGAATCGTCACACACTGGTTTGGGTTGGAAGGGAGCTTAAAGTTCATCCAGCTCCAACCCCTGCCACGGGCAGGGACACCTTCCACTAGAGCAGGTTGCTCCAAGCCCCTGTGTCCAACCTGGCCTTGAACACTGCCAGGGGTGGGGCAGCCACAGCTTCTCCGGGCACCCTGTGCCAGCGCCTCAGCACCCTCACAGGGAAGAGCTTCTGCCTCAGAGCTCACCTCAGTCTCCCCTCTGGCAGGTTCAAGCCATTCCCCTTGTCCTGTCCCTACAGGCCCTTGTCCAAAGCCCCTCTCGGTTTTTCTTGTAGCCCCTTTAGGCACTGGAGCTGCTCTAAGGTCTCCCCTTAAGGAACCTTCTCTTCTCCAGGCTGAATAATGATAATGGTGCCATAATAAGAGAGAAAAAAGGATAGTGAATTAGACCCGAATTCTTTCCTATTACTTGACAGTAACCCTTCTTTAAAGGATGCACACACAGAAGTGAGCACCGAGGTGCTGCACAGCAGCCAGCTGCCTTCCCTCCTAGCCTCACCATTACTCTTTGTGATGCCAGGGTAACAGATTAGAGCCGAATGACAATGGAGGTCGGGGGGGGGAAGGGGAAAAAAAAAATCCTTAATTTAAAAATTCAGCTGTTGTAGCATATGTTCCTCTTGAGCTGGAAATTCTCTTTGCAAGCGGCTCTGCTTTGTTGTTGTGTGACATGAGAGTTTGGTGATTTAGGGGCAGTGGGCTGCAGGCTTGAATAAATAAACCAGACATTTATTGCTGGGGAAAGAAGGGAGAGGAGCAAAGGTAAATAAGGAAGTCTGGAACAGCCAGGGGTTTCAATGCTGCTAAACAACCTGGAGCAAGTCCATCTGCAGAGTGAAATGGAGAATGAGGTGAGGCACGTGCCTGTCTGCATCACCAACCCCACCGCCCAGCGCTGCTCCTCCTCCTCACCCTGCCCTGCTCCCCTGCTGAGCAGGCTCTGGGCTGCACTGTCCTGCCACCACATCTCCAAAGCTCAAGTTGGTTTGCTACTTCCAAAACCAACCGTGTGTTTCCTCCCTCCTTATCTCCCTCCTGTTGAAACCATGCAGTTTTACTGCAAAGCTGTCAATGGCCAGGAGGAGGGAGGACGGTGCTCCAGGGCAATGACTCTATTGGAAGGTGTCCCTGCCCATGGCAGGGGATTGGAACTGGATGAGTTTTAGTGTCCCTTCCAACCCAAACCAGTCTATGATGAGTACATCCCGCTGCTGCTGAGCACATTTTGCCCACAGAGCTTTACTTTCTTTCCACGGTGAAGTCACACTGCAAACCATGAGCCTGCTGTGAATGGTGCTGTGGGCTCCCCACTTGTGCCAGTCACAGTGAACTCCTAACAGTCTGCTTAGCAAAAGCCAACGAAGCTGCCAACAGCAACCATGAGCCATGGTCCAAAAGGGACTTGCTCCCACACACCCAATGGAGCTGCACCAGCTCTCCCACACTACAGGTCTCATGAGTTCTGCTCACACCAGGGTGAGAACTTGTCCTCACTTCTGACAGCCTAGTCCTTCCCACGGGAAGCCAGGCAGCTGACCTGCACCAGCAGTTGAGTCTCCATGCACAGACTGCCTTTCCTGTCAGTGTGTTCTGCAGCAGACATGATCCCACCACTGCCCTGCCCATGGGCTGCAACATGGACAAACCCCCTTGTGTCCATAGACAAGAGTCTATCAGGATCAAACCCTGATGCCCAGTGAGCCTCCATTCCACAGTTTCTTGAGCAGTGCCATGTATAAAACCAACCTATATAATTAATCTTGCATTCAGAAACTGGTTAATAGTTCTGGCCCATCATCTCCTGCCAGAAAAGTGCTGCATCTGCAGAGCTTAAGGGAGTAAAAAAGAAATGAAGAGGAGGAATGTGGTACTGGGAAGGACTCTGCTCCTGCTTGTTGCTGCAGAGGCAGTATTTCCAGGAGCACCATAATCAATATGAAAGCCTAAGTCCTAAAAAAAAAAAGCCTATCAATCACTTTAGGCACATTTAACCATTTAACTTCACAGTCTTAAGACTTTGTAAAAAGGCAAAAATTCCAGATGTTAACTGGAATAACATCTGGAATATAAAGCAAGGCTACTTCTTTCCCCGTTTAGATTTTATTCCTCTACCAGAAGAGGGCCGGCCACTCAACCAAAGTCCTTCTTACCTGTGGCCGTGAGAACCTCTTGCTTAGTCATCTTTCCATTTTATTGGTTGAAAACCTTGTAGGTTTTGGCACATGTTGATAAAAGCTTGGAAGTTAATATTGCTTTATGGGAGCATCAGCAGGCTTAGTGCCTACAGAGTCAGTCCAGAAGAACTGATAAGAGAAAATATCACTTCAGATATAATTCAAATGGCCCCAGATCTCCAGGAGGCTTCACTTGTCACACAGATAAAACATGTAAATAAACAGACGCTTGCCTGGTGTGATGCTCTGCAAAACAAACACATGCTTTCATAGAAACGCTCTTTGGGAGTCAATATTGCTGTGCATTCTGATCGAGTCCAATCCACGGAAGCCACCACGGTGCTCCCATGGAGCAGACAGTCCAGACGAGCAGATATTCTCGCCCCAGGCTCACAGAGCGAGCCTGGCAGCTCTCCACTTGCCTCCCCAGAGAGCTTCCACCCGCCAGCCCTGCGCCTGTGTCTGCTTTTCTCACTGCAAAGCTTCCAAAGAACCACTCATTTTCAACAAATATTTCCACCATCTCATTTGACACCAAACAAGCAGGAAAAATATGGCCCATCGCAAGAAATACCAGTATAATGTTCTCATTTTCCACCATTTGACAGCAATCAAGTAGAGACTAATGGCTTTCCCCTGTGACTAAATCATTTAGCGACCAAGGTATTCCGTCTCATGCTCATTAGAAAAAAAAAATATTCCAATAATCTCATTATCCCAATGTGAATAACAGTAAAAATGCACCAAGACTAATGGCTCCTTCAGCACTGCCACTCGCCCAGATCACTCAGGCAGGGGTTTATGGCTCCTGCTGCAGCGGCAGGGTCTGGGTGGTGGCACAGTGCAGCCCCGCTGCTGGGGCTTTGTTTCAAGCAATACTGGGTACTTTTATGTACTATTTTTAACTAACTTCAATAGAAAAAAAGAATGTGTCATGGAATGTTAAACTTTATGGAAATTCTCCTGGAGAATAACATCATTTCACGGTGCATTACTCTACAATGACCTGGTACTTGAACAATTAATTTTTAAGGTATAGCCTTTTTCTTCCTGTGCTGTATTCAGCTTTCTCCTAAACCATCAACAATACCAGGATTCCTTTTCTTTCTCTTTATGATCTGAGGAGACACTTAAAACCTTGCAGCATGTGCTCCATATTCACAATTCATCATGCAGAATATTCTGTTTGAAAACAGAGGGAAGAAAGGGAACCAAAATGCTCCAGGATTTACCTTAATTATTTCTAGCTCATCAATCTGTTGCCATTTCTCAGCCTACCTTATTCTCTGCTGAAAGTATCCCAGAGTTTCCCACAATGCACTGAAGCCAATCTTCCTATCACTGAGTGGTAAAACACTGTGAACACTCACTTCTAGGTCTGGCAAATGCTATCCAAACAGTCCCACTGAAGCTGGTAACCTCCAGGGAGAATATCTGAGGAGCCCCAAACACAGAATACAGAGATTCCCAGACTGGTTTGGGTTGGAAGGGACCTTAAAGCTCATCCAATTCCAACTAATTCCAATACACAGTGATCACCGAAGAAACAAGAACCAGGAGAATGGCCATGTTGTTTGGAAGCATTAACACTTCGGAAGCAATACTTAGGAAGCTCCTACCTGCCAGGATATGCTCCATACTCCCTGTTAGGAAACACACCCTCCTGTGGGTATCTCCTGTGCATATTGCTGGGGTCTCTATTCCATCTTTCAGTGGTGCTCTCACACACACTACTTAGTTTTGAAATCTCTCCTTACTCACCCACTGATTTTAGCAGACAACTGCCCCCAAAGCCATTGTGTTTGCCAGGATGCCAGCTGTGGCAGGACATGTAAACCTATTTTCCACCTGAGAAAATGTCCATTCCTGACTTTTTCATTGTTACCTGGTAAAAGGTTGACTCTAATTTGTGCATGTCTGTGATTTCTGTAGAACCATGTAAAACAAGGATCAGCAACAGGAGCACGTCTCTTCCAACCCATATGCTTTCATGGTAAGATTAATCAACCTAAGAAATAACTCCCTTAATGTTAGACATTATTCTCTTCTGCTACACTAACCTAGTGGATAAACTGCCATCTGCATATTTAAGTTAGGTATTTTGGTCTTTATTCTCTTCAGAGCCCCACTTCCCATCCTTCCTTTGCAACAAATTAACTCTGGGATGTAGCTCAAAAGTTTTAGAATCACTAATACACATTCCCAGACTCGGAGGCAGGAGGCTTCCAGGGCCAGAGCCTGGAGTATGAGGCCACTTCCTACTGTTCTTGTGCTGGTAAAGCTGGTTAGTCCAGTCCTAAAGCAAGCCCCGAGGAGCACAGAGAAACGAGAGGTAGTAAATATCCCATTATGGAAAGAAACAAGAGAAGAGTCAGGAGAAAAAGTACTGTTACAGCAACGCTGCCTGTAAGATAAAGATGTTGTCTGTCACCCAACGAATGTGTTAGTCTCTGTAATTATTCTTAGGCTATTCTCTAGCTCTCCCAGCCAAAACACATCGAACTGGAACACATAAAACCTGTCAGTCACAAGTAATTTTTCAGTCTCAGTGAGTTTTGATGGAAAATGCAATTTACAAAAAGGAATCAACATCTTCCTCGCAAGACATCAATAAATGACACTTTTCTGAGATGCTCTGGTTCCTTGTAAGTGCTGTAGCTGAGATCCCTTAACCTTGAGCATCTTCCTCATCTACTAGGACTTTGGCTAGAACATGATCTCCTGATGCAGGGTTTCTCTCCCAGGAGCAGAGCACAGGACTGAGTTCATGTACAAGGGAATTGTTCTTATCCAAAAGACCTCCTGGCAGGGGGAGTTTTAACTTGAATTAAACTACAGCTCTCAGTTCTAGAACTGCTGAACTTCTCTTCCCCTCTCCATTGGTTGCTTTGAAAAACTGGATGCTTGTACCTAAAAGACAGCAAAACAAATCTCTGCTGATCAATGCCCTTGGATGGATTGGCATGATTTGTTTTGTTTAATTGGACAGCTGGTTGGAATCAATACAGTCCTTCCAATGCAATCACAACTGTCCCCAAAGAGCCCTTACTATCTCCATGAAAATAAAGGTGATAGAAACAGCATTATTCAGAGAACCTGGACACAAGAGACCTAAATACCTCTGTGTGAGGCTGTACGGTTGAATGTGTCAATACACCACTAGGGATCTGCATCAGCTGACAACTGCTACTTCACTTCTGTGACAATTAGTGCTTGGCTGGACTGCAGATGAGATGCTTGAGCAAGGCTGGTGCTCAGAGAATCACTGGGCAAAGCCCTGCATCAAGAGTCACAGCAGCACATCTGAGTTCCACTGCAGTGGGCTTTATGTCCTTGCGTCCTGGCGGAATTCCAGCATGACAATCACATTATACCTGCTCAGATGTCCTCTATATTTTCAAATACCTATACCATAGCCTGTTCTTGCTTAAAGCTGTTTAATAGTGCTGTTGCATCCTGTTAAACAGATGGTATGTTCTGTTTCAAAGGTGGCTGGTTTCCTTTTTTCACAGACAGTGATGATGTACAGGTTGCAAAGTGCTTTAGGATCTACTGGGGTAAGAGCGATTATATTTCAGCTGATGATTTCAAGAAAGTAATTTACTGCTGCACCTTGGGAGCTTATTTTAGAGTTTTAAAGCATTTGAAGTCCTATCTGTAAGCAAACTAATATAAGACGTGCAACTAAATTGGAAGTGTTCAAGGCAGGCTGGATGGAGCTTGGGGCAACCTGCTCTAGTGGAAGGTGTCCCTGCCCGTGGCAGGGGGTTGGAACTCGATGAACTTTAAGGTCCCTTCCAACCCAAACCATTCTAGGATTCTATGAACTAATGCTGTCCTGGATAGGAGTCCAACATAGACACAATAACTGAAGCACCCCAACAATCATTCTCCTCTAATGGAGCTTATCTTGGAGTGGTTGTACTTGGCACCACATGTTCCTTCTGGGAAAATTACCCATCCAACAACAATTTAAGAAACAGTAATAACAATATTTACTTCCATGGCCAGTCTGCATTGCTCCACTCATTGCCACAGGGAGAGACTCATTTCTATCTCCTCTAGACTGTGCCATTGTCTTTATCCAGGGTATCAATTTCCTCTGTGAAAGCTGGATGCTGAGGAAGCTGGGCAACAGTGTGGAAAACATGAAAGCAAAAAGTGTCAAAGTTCTAAGTACAAAATGCAGCTGCTCCAGGAAAGGATAATCCCATTTGTCCTCTTTAAGTCATTTTAACTATTGAATCCCACTGGTGGTTGAGTCATTTTTCACTATCTACCACCGTATGTTCTTGCTATCTATAGCAATCCCATAGTGTTGCATCTTGACTTGGTGTGATGCATAATGATTACGTGGCAGCAAGGCTTATTTTGAAGTAAGCCTTGAGTCATGCTACTCCTTTATGGCTGAGATGAGTTTTTCTCTGCCTTTGAAAAAGAGATGAGAATTAAACTGCAGTTTACCATCTCATAAAGAAACAGTGGACAAATTACTCAGCTATGCTGTATTGGTTGGGATTGTTAGTTTAAAGTGACAACCAGGACTATAATTTACATGCAGACTCCGGATTTAAACAAAGTCCCTGGCACTAAATCTTGCACTACAGGCTTTCTTTTGTATTTCTGACTCACTTTGTGCTGGGAATCGTTTAACCATAGACTTTAACTGCTAATACAGTTCCATGAAATGCAAAGTATAAATCAAAATTACTGGATCATTCAAACTCTGTCTGAGTAGTTGTTTATATGGCATTTTTCTTCTACTGCTTTTGTATGGCTACAGAGATGCTATAAAATTATGATATACTGCAGACATCCCACTACCAGCTTGGCCAAAAGTTGCAAATAAAACCCAGCGTGCTTAATTATTTTCTTAGTTATACAAAGCATAAACACTAATGATAAAAGACACTAAGAAAGGGGAGGTGCAGTTATTCATCAGGTCATGTTGAATAATGACTAAATGAAATATAATTAAAAGAAGAAATCGTATCTCAGAAATCCCTTTGTCTCCAGCAGAGGTGATCCCTCTGGACTGGTGCTTGCAGGCACATTCTGCACTAGTTTATCAGAAGAAGGGTGCAATCTCAGGATTAATTTTGTTATTCTCTCCATAGGACCTGGAATTGCTTGAACAGCACTGGATGCCTGCAGCGAAGGACACCAAGAGTAAGCATTTTCTCCGTGCCAGCAGCATGGAGTGGAAGCTGGAAGCAAAGCTGTTATTCCAGGATGGGTTTGCTAACAGGACAGGGGAGACATGGCCATCCTTATCACCACTTGCTAGAAAGTGTTTTTCTTCACTTTCCATTGAAGACCTCAATGATTCAATGAAAGAGTTAAGAAGGAGTTTTTGGTCAAAAATCTTTAAAACCAGCTCTTTTTTTAAATCCTGTTTTTAGGAAATCAGTAATGAGAATTTCTGTTCAGACCCAAAAAAACCCACGTGAAAAGTAGAAACAGTCAGAAGTAGTGAAAAGCCAGCTTTCCATAGAAAGGACAACAGATTTCCCACTGGGAAGCAATCCTAATTAAGCTTTTCACCAGGTGTGACCCAGCCATAAAGTGAACTTCCAGCAGCAGCAGGTTGTCCTGAGCAGTAACTGAGCGCCAGAGGGACCAATGCAGACCAAGGACACAGAGCTTTGGAATAGCAGGAATATCATCTGCACTAGGATGCTTACACACACAGGTTCAAACAGCAAACCAGCCAACTTCCCCAAAAACTCTTCCGGCTGGGTGAGCGCAGGTCACAGCCCAGGTATTAGCTCTGACCTCCTAGTCAGAAAAACCCCTGTAGCCCCACGTGAACACCTCCCTGTGCAACACACCCTGCACCTCAACATCTGCAGGGCTGTTCCTGCTGCAGTTCCTCAGTATTCGAGCCCAGCTGCCATCCTGGAGATGTGCATTTCTGAGCCACTCTGGTTTAGAGATGGACCTTCCTAACGACATCCTCATTGGAAGTTCCTGCTGTCACCACCACTTGCTTCCTCCCGCTAACTGCTTGCCTTGCTTACAGAGAGCACCCTTTGGAGTTTATTTCTGGAAGGAACAAGTTTAATGAGCAGAGATCCCAGCGGTGGGGAGCCTCTGAAGAACCGATCTCAGCCCTTTGGTGTGGACACAGCTGTGGCAGGCACTGCCCATGCTGCTGTGGGCTGTCAGGGGCTGCACAAGCATCCCATGCTGCTGCCTGAAAAATTCCTTCTTCCCAGTAATGTGGCCAGCAGGTACGTCTCACAGGCTGCGGTCCCGGCTCTGCTCAGGTCCGAGAGCTCCCCCTAAGGAGGTTTTTCTATTCCAACCCTAACTCCATCCCTCCAGAAGCAGCCACAGAGCTCTGCTCCCCACAGAAACAGAGACGTGGCCAAGGGCCACCACCACCATCTGAGGACACGTCCTCTAGAACACCTCTAATGGGACAGATGAGGGGAACAGAGATGCTTCCAGAGAGGAGCAACCAATACTATTCATTCTGGAACTGAATCTGGCTGGAGTCCTGTGGCAGAAGAAAATGGAAGGGAAGGTACAATGGAAGCTACAAATCAAAGACCTCTCTGTAAATCAAGCCTTTATGTTCATTAATCCCAAATTAGCGCATTAAAATAAAGCAGCAGTTGATTAATATCCCTAAGTAACACTTACAGTTGAGTGAGAACTTGATGCTAATATACTTGATATTACAGTGCATTAATAAAGAGACAGTCTCCCTTTGCCAGAGATGCTCTTGGAATTCTGCTCTCAAAAACAAACAATATTGAGCGGAAACACATGGCAGAGAAGAATAAAGCTGTGTTCCTCTTTGCAGTGATGGCAGCAAGGGAAGCATGAAGGAATGTTTCTTTGGGAGGAAAACATAAGCACCAGACAAAGGGCAGTTGGGAGTTTTTCAGGGAAGCAGTTTCCCATTCACCAGTTACTGCTGAAGTTGTACAGGAAAATTTGCTAAAGACGAGTGAGGCAGCAAAGTCACTGGGGGGTGAATGCCTTGGAAATGGAACTAGAGAGTCCAGAGGTGGGAGCTTTGAACCTGAATGAGACAGATTTTCAGGTGTGGAGCCCACGCTGCTGGACCCTGTGTGGGAGGTTCCGGGAATGAGCAAACACAAGATACCATCGAAGAACTGCTGCTGCCTGGGGAAGGGCTTTTGTCACTTGACTGCATGCGCATGATGTAGATGGCACTTGTATTTCCCACATCTCATCTGAGGATGCTAACCATAAATACTTGGTTTCCAATGGGAAAGAGCAGCAGGCATTCTGGAAGGCTTTCAGATACTTCAGGTCTTTTACTTAATATTGGTAGGTTTTTACTAACCACTGCCACTCACCCGGTCTGAAAACGATACACTTCTAAGCCCAGAGTGTCTCACAAGATCAACTTCTGTAAGACACACTATTACATTTTATATCATTTTCCCTCTATTGAACTCAAGAGTTTCTAGAGAGCAGCTAGTACTGAATAAACAGGATGTTGTAGTAATGTATATATTGGGAAAGAAAGATGCAAAGAATTGCAGGACAATTGAGCAAAACACATGGTTATTAGAGATATTCGACCTGATTCTCTGGCAGCAAAAGAGAGCTAACAAGAGTAAATGACATGAATGGCTTTACACAACACTGGATGCATGGAGCAAACCCAAAAATTCAGACCAATATGTCATCATTAGGTTGGAATTTCTGCCTTTTACTTCTGATATAGATTTCACGGTGCCAATATTCTTCCCTCCAGCATGTTGGACAAATTAAAGTGACAAAACTCAAGCTGGAAATTGGGCTCATTACCATATTAATCAAACTGTCAATACTATAAAAATGAGCATAAACCTGCCAAATAATCATCTTACTAATGACTTAGGGCCCTGCCTTGTGTCACTCAGCACTGCAGCCTGCTCCACCGCCCCTTGCCCACTTCCAGATGTCACCAGTGCACAGACGGGTTCACTGGGGCAAAGAAGAACCCGTTATCTTTGTGTGATGATTAATTTGGTGTTTAATGACTTTGTTTTCTTATGAAACTTCTGTTTGTTAACAATTAGTACAACAGGGAAATCCTGAATTTCACTTTTCCAAGTCCAAATTCTTCATCATGCCCAGTGAAGGTTTGTCCGGTTTCCCAAGCATTATACGCTCCATGCATATATATACATACACATGTGGCGCACACACTTCATTGCAATCATCATATATAAATATGAAGACTTCTTTTTCTAAAAAGGGGTTTTCCACAAGTTTGTGGGTGTCAGAGTTCAATAAAATCAGCCTTTTCAAATTCATTTTTGATATTTCTCTATCATTTCAAATTTCTGAGCTACAGTTACCAAAACAAAACTTCCAGTAAGAAAATGTGATTGTGTGGAAAAAACTTGACAGTGATTCTCATGAAAGATGATCTTTAAGTATTTCCAGTAACAATACAGTAAAACATTTCCTGTAAAATGGGTGCTAGCAAATTTGAAGCAATTTTTACTTTACATAGGAAAGTTGAAGGATTACAATATGCTTCTTTATCAGTCGGTATTTCCTTGTTTATTTATGAGCTGGTTTTACAACTGGGGCATTAAGTTATTCCTGACAACTGACCAAACACTGATTTAGGATTTGCATGCCCACCTCCTGACCTAGGGATCTTTGTCTTTGCTTTCATGGCTGAGCCATAATAGCTTTGAAAACAGGGGGCTGACTGGAGGCTGACACCCCATGGAAGTGGCGATGGCACAGCACTAAGTACATATATTCTTCACTCGATCACTGACATTTCCTCCAATGACACAAGGTCAGGCAAGTAATGAATGGCAAAGCAAAGCCATGAAAAATGGATATTAATGAAGTGTAACTATAAGTAATAATGCCATAAGCAACCTCTGATAACAAACACATTCTCCTAATAACATCTTCAATTATCTTCATTAATGTCTGTCCATGGCAAAATGTGCAATCCAGCCCTCCAGGATCACAGACGCAGCCGGTTTGGAACACACTAAGTGCTTCCTCTAGCTTATTCAGGAAAGTGCTTACTGATGGATAGCTTCAATGATGATAACATGCATTTATCATAATTTTTCAGTAGCATATGCCTTCTTCATGTCATCAAGAACTTCAAATTTGTATAAGATTGCCTGTATTACTCAGGAGATGTATGGGCTCCAAGGAGATAGGAAACACTGCCCGTCAAGTATGTGCAGTCCTGCTGCTTTGTCTCTGAGGTGAGGAGCTCCAGTGCCAGCAGGAACCACAGCAGAGCACTGATGTGGTACGCAGGGGGGTTCCCAAACCGGGGGAATCTCAGGGGGAGCTGAGAGCTGCCAGGAGCCTGCAGCTCATGGGACAGTTGTTGACAAGACCTGGGTAGGGTCAGGAGCAACAGCAACCAATTCCCCCCACAAATCAAAGCAGCCTGTCAGGAGCAATAACGACCAGGAGTGTCACCAACAGGCTGGAACAAAGACAAGGATCTAGCATGGATGTGACATCAAGGTTAAGCTGACCTACACCCCGCACCAGAACTGCTTCCATGAAGACAAAAAGACAGGTCATTGTCATAGCAGACTCCAACAGGCAGATAGGACCCACTTTAAACTAAATTTGAAGGGAGAAAGGGATAAAACCAGGCTTGCTAGATGGTAGAGGTAAGCACTGGGGTGGCACACCAATGTTTGAGGGATGGTGTGTCAGCGAGGTACTTCGGTCTGCCGTCTCAGTGGAGGCAGGGGATGGAGATCCATGCAACAGCAAAGACATGAGGGTGTCAGTCTGACACAACTGGAGTGCTGCCATGAACTCTTCTGAAGGGACAAGAGCAAGGAAGGAAAGGCAGTGGGGGCAGCCCTGTCTGTCAGAGAGTGTTTTGACTGTCTGGAGCTTAATGATGGAGACGATAGGGTGGAGTGTTTATGGGTAAGAATGAGGGGGAAGGCCAACAAGGCAGATACCGTGGTGGGAGTCTCTTATAGACCATCCAACCAGGATGAAGAGGCAGTGAAAACCTCCTACAAGCAAGCTGGGAGAAGTCTTACAATCGCTGGCCCTGGAGCTTTGTCTGGAACTCAGGAGAAAAGAGGATTTGTGACCTTTGGAAGAAGGAGCAGGTAACTCAGGAGGACTACAAGGACGTCGTGAGGTTACGCAGGGAGAGAATTAGAAGGGCCATGCACTGGAGTTGAGTTCAGGTCCAGTTGTTTCTGGCAAATATGCACATCACATTCCTGAAAATGCTCTTCCTTTTTAGAGCAAGCTCTGAGCTTCTGAAAGATGCCAGACAGCAGCTCCAGGAAATTAAATCCTTTATTCAGAATTTAGCTCAGCACAGCTCTGACACTGTCCTCAAATTGGCTCTCGAGTATTTGAGTCCTGTTTTGGAAAGGAACATTTCCAGGGAGAGGAGAGGTTACCAGACAGCAAACCCTGGTGAGGCATGTGACAAAGCAGGAATAATCAGTGTGTAGAAGCATCTTTTAGGATATGGCCATTATCTGTATGTGAAGAATCAAAGTGAGACTAGAATTTCTGATAATACTTTGAGCCATTTACTGTGAATGAAAGACACTGAAGAGCCAACAACCTACTCTCTTCTCAAGAACAGCTCCAGGCCATTTATGTCTCACAGAATGATAGGAAAGACAGAACAAAACTAATTACTTTGTGTATTTGCTAAAATTTGTTTCTGTTCTAGATTGTTGTTGACTTGAACTTAGGGGTTGGGGTATTTTGAGCGCAGGGATGTAACATTAGCAAAGCCTCCTGGGATGTCTCTCACTGGCTATTTTCAAAGCTATTTTTCATTGATGCATCTACAAAAAGGAAGAATTTTAATGCTTACGATTTCAATTAAAAACTGTAAAATTGACTCCAAGTATGAAGGAAACTACATAAGCACTTCTCATGGAACTTGCCTGAGATGCTGTGTAATGGGAAGGAAAATCGGAGGGATTTCCACGTCACACTCAAGCCTTGCCGAGCTATTTTTATAGTGATTTAAATTTAATAAAGTCATCATCTGTAAATTTGCTCTCCTCTCCTTTGAATTGGAAAACATTTAGTCTCAACCCCTGCAGCCCTACTGTGATCATACAGAAATGCTAATGAGGTTATGTCTCAATCTAGTCCTCCCTGGTGCAGAGTGAGTCTTTTCAACTCAGGAACCTCATTTATCTCCTGTGAGTTATTCTGTTGTTATTATTCCTACTACTGTTCACCAGAGCAATGACAGCTGAGCAGAAAGGTGGAGAAAGGAGCAGTGCTTTCATAGCAAGGGAGTGACTGGTAGGGTTTCAATAGAGTTTACCCACCTATCCTTTCTCTTCATTAATTATCTTAGTTTTGGATGCATGGAAACATTTTTCGTCTGAAATTTTACCTGTGCCAGACTGCAACGCACGTAAAGCACAGTTACAGCAAGGCACAGCAGTCCAGCTCACTGCTGAAATGACAGCCTTGAAACTGAACGCTTGTTAGCACAGCCATGCTACAAATCTGCCCAGAGTAAGGCTCCAGAATAAGGTCTCATCCTTGCCAGAGAGACAGCACAAGATGACAAACAGCAGAAGAGAAAGTAGTAGTTTTGCGGGTAGAGAAAGAAAGGGCAAATAAGATATTCCACAGGGCTGCTGAAGTGTGTTATCCACATGCCTCTACTGTCGCCCAAGAAGCAGCTTTTAAACTTGACCAGATTCAACCTCTACTGAAGTGCTTTTTGTAAGAAGAAGTGGTGGAAGGATTTTATGTGGTGTGACACTCCAGCCCTTCAGATCCCAGCTTCCCATCACACCCGCCCTACTGACACTGCCATCAGCTCCATGTAGGCGCAAGCTGCAGCCCCCACAGTGCAGTGCACGTTGGTACCCCCATGCACAACTCCTGGGGGGCAGCTCTGCTTCAAGGGGTGAGGAAATCTGCTCTGGCCATGACAAAGAACAGCTCTGCAGAAACCACCATGAACCTGCCGCCCCTCCAGCCCAGGTAGCTGCCCCAGCCCTGCTGCCATCCCCTCCTGCACCTCCTGAAAGGGGTATTTACTGAGATGTGGTTAAAATAGGAGGATTCAAGGGGTTGGATGTCATCTCCCTAAGCCATACTGCTTTTCAGGCTTTGCAAAGGCATTTCCACAGAATAAGGAACAAAAGGATTAGGAAAAGGTGTGAATAATGCACTTCTACCCCCGTCTACCCCCACTTGCTGTAACAGATTGGTAAAATAACTTCATCCACCAGTTTATTAACAGCTTGCCCTCTCTTGTATCTCACCTCTATAATGAGATAGAGCAGATATGATGGATTACATTTTGCCTCCTGCTTCCATCCCGAATGAATTATCATTTCACTCTCCTCGCAGACTCGTGGCTTGGCTGCCTACAGCCCATTAAGTGTTGGGCAGGAGGAGGGGGAGGATGAAGCTATGTGATGTAAAAGGGAAAGGTCCCACTGAGAAAGCAGGTTTAATTTTCAGACTGGAAGATATAAAATTAAAAGAGGAGATTCTCTCTCTTGTATTTCATCTGGCTGCACGAAGAATACAAAGAGAAAAATCCTCTTGCACGGAGGATCTGAGCCCGCAGCTCTTACTCACAAAATGCTCTCTCCATCGCTGAGGGCTCAGAGCCCAGACACAGTCAATCACCATGAGCCAGGCTGGAGGGGTTTTTCCCCTTTGACCAAAATGCCTTATTCTGCAGCTCTGCCCCAGCAAAAGCCCTTAGAGAGCCAAGTATTCCCAGAGCCATAATTCTTACCCTGCTCTTGACAAGAAGTACTTGAAACCATCTCTCTTCATAAGAGTGTAAGAGTTTTACTTGCACATCAGAACAGATCATCTAAAATGTAACATACACTTCTGTGCATCTGGCTTAAGCAAACCCATGATTAACAGAAATCAGAGAGTTTTCAAGCACATTGAAGGCTTCAACTGGTTTAGATGTATTTAAGAAAAATCAAGATGCTTCAAAACTACTGATCTACCACAATGCCACTAAATACCTGGTTTCTTTGCCATGGAAATAAGCCACTGCCCGATCCCCATTATTATCTCATCAGTCCTGATACTTCATTGTCCTGGGTTCAGCTACAGCAGTC
>NW_009937312.1:0-3153 GCF_000696875.1 Nestor notabilis
AAAATCACCAGTAACATGCCTTTCAGGACCAGAGAGCCACATGCCAAAAAAAACATGAAGGGCAAATCTGGTGTCCCTGGGAGGCAGCAGCTAAACTGGAGTGGGCTTACTTCCAGTGAACAATAAATCGGAGTGGCTGTATTGCAGAGGATGCACCCACAGCTGGGAATGCCCAGGACAAAATCAGACAGGGCCCATTGTTTGGCCTGGCACAGAGATCTGTGGATGCCCTGAGCGGGTACCATGGAGGATGGCGGCACTGCAGCAGGAACGCAGCAGCTGCTGTGGATCCTTCCTAGTCCCACACCCTCCACTGCTCACTCTCCTCCTTTGTCTCCTTCTCACTGCTCCTGGCTTGTTCTGGCTCCTTCACTCCATTTCCCCCTGCCGTAGCTTCATTTCACTGCAGCAGTGGGGGAGGGACGAGCAGAAAGGAGCAGCTCCCTGCAGCCACCCCACTGCTAGACCTGCTGGACACGCTGGATACACTCCTAGTGCCCACAGGCTGTTAGGCCCCGGGGGTCTGCCCACCCTCCCTAAGAACAGCACCAGGGATCCAGTGAGGAGCACCAGGCCCAGTGCTGCTTCCAGCCTCTGGTAAGCAAGGCTCAGTGGTCTGTGGGGATGGCAGCAGCATGAGCTCACACTTGGACTCTCTTGAAAGTGTTTGCTGCTGGTCCCATAACCACACTCAGGAGCCGCTCATGTCAGAGGCAGGACGGCAGGAACCTCCCTGTCTTGCAGGATGGAGGTGGCTGACATTGCCTAGTTTGGGGACTGAGATTGTCAGCCCTTGATCAAAAGAACCCTACAGCACTGTTAACCCTTTCCAGGGGACATAGGATGATTATTCCTGGGCTCTCTTTCTTACCCCAGGTCAGCTGCTTCAATTGGTTTTCCCTGTGGAAATCCTGGGTTAGTGACAGAAAGAAAAAGTATTAAAAAGTGTTTTCTACATTAAAGAAGTGTTTGTTTCCTTCAGTGGGCATCCAGTGCCTGAGGTCTAAGGCAAGTGAGACCACACACTCTTCTTGTACCTGGCATGTATGAATCCTCCTTATCTCTCAGGAGCAGAAGTCAAAAGAAGATACTTCTGTCACTGTAGGCTGTGAGCGGGGGGTCTGCACTAACTCAGTGGTCCCAGCCAGGTCTGTGTCTCTGTTGGAGACAGTTAAATGTCCCCAGCTGGAGAGCTAACAGCATATATCCAGAACATGCAGTGCTGGGGAATGGGGTCCAAGTTTGCTTCTGTGATGAAACTGCACCACCCTAACTGTGCCTCAGCTGCTCAGGTCATAGGAAGGTGCAGGACAGAGTGTTTAAAGGCCTAGCAGAAGGTCAGGCAAAAACTAAATTCAAAGGAAAAAAAAGCAGCTAGGGTGACAAGGCTCCCTGTGGCAATCTCAGTGGCTGAGGACAGGATGAAGCTGAAAGGTCTTGGGTAGTGCCTGAAACAAATCAGGGCACAGATACGGGGAAACCCCCACATGGTTTAATTAGTGATGTAGCTCTTGAGAAGCAGAAGGCAGTGTGGCAAGGAGGGCTTTCCACAGAGCTGCTGCCGGGGAGGGTTGAAACTTGAAAAGTTGAATTTGGGGAGTGTGAGGAACAGCTGAGAGCACTGGGGCAACAGGGATCAGAAATTAGGGTCCTTGGGGTGAGGAACCGGTTATAAGTGTTCAACGCCAGGTTGGACACAGGGGCTTGGAGCAACCTGCTCTAGTGGAAGGTGTCCCTGCCTGTGGCAGGGGGTTGGAACTGGATGAGCTTTTAGGTCCCTTCAACCCAAACCAGTCTGGGATTCTATGATAAAAGTCTGTATAAACTTCTCTATTTCCATCCTCCCCAAACACAGGTAGGTGATTTCAGAGCCTAGCTACCTCTCTGCTAAGAGATGCCACCGGTGGCAGCCCTCTGCTCCTGTGAAGGCTGCAGGCTGGGGTCACAGAGGAAGGCAGCAGTGACCTCAGTGCATGCAGAGTCACCACATCTCAACAGCTGCTTCCAATTAGCAGAGAGCTCAGCACTAGCTGAAGTGGTCCAGGCCCAGGCTGTGTAATGTGAGCAGGAGGCCCAGTCCTCGCTGTCCCTCCCACCACTGGCACCGAGTCCCCGCGTCAGAAATGGCAGCAGAAGCCTCTGAAGAAAACTGCTGCTGCGAGAACCTGTCCAGAGAGGTGCTTGGGCTCCACAGCCATGGTAAGGAGGTTGACAAGAATGGCAGCTGGAACACAGTGAGTTGCACCATAAGCATCAGCCTAGGCCTGATGGTCTGGGACACCAGGAGATCCTGGCCTACACTAAGGCCCAGGAGAGCCCAGCCTACACTTAGCACACAAACAACATACAAGGAAAAACAAACAAAAGGATCTGGAATCACAGAGGGATCAGTGCATGCATCCCTGCCAGTGGCACCTCTCATCTCATGGCAGCCCTGAGGAAGAGGAAGCAGGCCCACAGCGGCCCCAGAAGAGAAGCTGGAACGACGGCACCCACTGTGCATGCCACAAACAGATGTCAGAGTGCTTGCTGTGCAAAAGCTCCATCAAAGCTGCAGATGCTGCTGATGCCATATCCAAAGTCTCACATGAGAGGCCATGAGTCATGTAATGATGTTTTTTGAGACTCCAGCCCAGTTGAGGAAGGATGCAGAAGCCCATTTAACCTTTGCTGAGCACCAGTCACTGACCTGGAACATGTTTTTCTCTTCTACATTCACACAGATCCCTCTCTCAAGAGTTTCTGATTATCGCCCCCCAGAACGAGCCACAGCCCAGGCTTGCCTGCAGTGCAGCCTTAGGCTAACGGCTCATCTTTAGCCTTTACTGTCTACCACTATCTACAGACACCATCTCCATGCCTCCTGGCCCTCCTACCATCACCCACCTGGGTCTTCAGGACCAGCACCCTATTGCTCACTTCCAGCCCAGCCACACAGCCTCATTCCCCTCTGATACCACCTCTGAGCAGTGACCAGCCTCCCATGAGGTGACCATGCTCTCAGTCAAGCTCCACTACATCCCTGTGCATCCCATTTCTGTGCCACACCAGAGCTTCCTGCCTGCTGTCTTGCCTCTGGAAGCACTCCCCCCTCAAAGGATACTCTAACAAAATCTCCACATCCCAGCCCACACGCATCTGACCTGGCCCCTG
>NW_009937313.1:0-4236 GCF_000696875.1 Nestor notabilis
GGCCCGCCTGACCGCGTTCTGAGCCGGTTGTTCCGTCACCGCTTCTCATCCAGGAAGGCGTGAAAACGGAGAATGATCACATCAACCTGAAGGTGGCGGGGCAGGACGGCTCCGTCGTGCAGTTCAAAATCAAGCGGCACACCCCGCTGAGCAAGCTGATGAAGGCGTACTGCGAGCGGCAGGGGGGGACGGGGGGGGGCCCCGCCCCCCCCCCCCCCCCTGCGGGGTGAAGATCTGGGCCTGGGGGCGGTGGGAGCTTTGCTGCTTGTCTGTCAGGAACGTGGGGAATACCAGTGCATAGGAGTGAATGTATCCGGTGTGCAAGGGAGCAAGGACTTGGGATGCTTCAGCGTTAAAGTTTTTCTCTTTGCTTAATGAAAACTGACTCTTTCTTTAAAAACGTCCTGTGGCAGCAGTACTAGCCAGTGAGTTCTGATCCTGGCTCTGAAACCAATTCTCTGATTTTTCAGCCTTATAACCCTCGGTTCTGTCATCTCCCCAAACCTGATCAACTTTATATAGAGTGTGTTTTCTGTTTGCGAAATGGGACAAACCAGATTCTTCTATGCCACAAACCCTGTTGTGGTTTTGTTTTCTTCTCCCTTCATATGTCTGTCCTGTTACCCACTGCAGTTTGGACTCCTGTATTCTGCAGGTGGAGGCTGTTCCTCTGTGCAGCCCAGAGCTATTAAATGGGAAAGGGGTTTATCCCTGCAGCCCAGTTGCTGATCCTGTAGCACTCAATGCAGACTGGAAGCAGTGGTGCAGAGCAGAGGGTGGGGATGCAGATGCCTTTGGAAGCAGAGTGTGGTTCTGTTTTCTGCACTTCCCCATGTCCGTTACTTGCACGATCCTTTCTTTGCTTACTTGAACCTTATGCTCTTCCATGTTCCATGCCTGATGTAGGATAACACCTCTTGGTTGGGAATGGGAACCTGTCCTGAGTTCAGCTGTAACAGTTGTTTTTCTCCTTCTTGGTAGCTGGTGCAGTGCTGTGTTTTCAACTTTAGTCTGGGAACCGGCTGATAACACGCGGATGTTTTTAGTTCTTGCTAAGTAATGCTTACCCTGGTCAAGGACTTCCCAGTCTCACATGCTCTGCCAGTGAGGAGGGACACGGGAAGCCAGGAGGGACCAGAGACAGGATACCTGACCCAAACTGGCCAGAGGGGTATTCCATACCACAGCACGTCATGCCCAGTATATGAACTGGGGGGAGTCACCAGGAAGGCCCAGATCGCTGCTCGGGTCATGCTGGGTATCGATCAGCGGGTGGTGAGCAGTTGCATTGTGCATCACTCGTGTTTATTGTTTTTTTTTTCTTTTTTCCTTTTTGTTTTTTATTCTCTTCCCTTGTTATTTCCCTTATCATTCCGAGTTACTGGCTGGGCTTAAACCACGACAGAACCGAATACATGGGGTCTTTAGAGAAGCATGGGGAGTGCTTATGTTCGCATGGCTGTGTGTATGATTGGAAGTGTGAGTTGCAGGGATTTCAAAGGATTTTAGAGGGCAAAGCTAAGACCTGGATCCCTGAGGCAGGGAATAAAGAGTGCCTCTTGTGATTAAAAGCTTTCAGAACAGTCATGAATTCAACCTGTGTTTTGAGGGCAACTTTAACTTACTAGTGTTAGACCCCAGTGTTTTTCTGATAAACCTTGTGAGGAAAAATCTTTCAGGTCCTGCAAGTTCTTTTTCTCCAGGCCTTCTTCATGGTTCCTTTTCTCATAAGAAGATAAAGAACTAGAACTGGGAGCAGATGTTTGGCACGAGTGAAAACTTGTCTTAACTATGGGTAGTTGGTGCTGGTAGCTAGTTACCCAAAAATGTCATTTTTTTTTCAGATTGTTTTGAATTGTTTTCCTTGAGTCAACTTAATCTAATGTTACCTCTCTGCACGAGAAACAATTGTTGCTCCTTCTGGCCTATCTTCTGAGGCTTTACACAATGGTGTATGGATTGACCTGTTCCTAAATTACCTTTGTAAATTAACTTGTGCTCTTTGTGCCTTGCAGAGCAGGATCAGGACCAAGTGTCAAACCCACACCTGTGGTTCCATACAGAGTCCTTGCTGTGACGGCAGCACAGCGGGAGGTCACTCTAACAGCTCTGCTTCCTCAATTTCCTTAGCAAGATAGATGCACTGTTTCCCCTCAGTCAAATCTTTTGAGTCTTAATTTTGTTAAGATTTGTTCTGACAGTAAATCTATACGTGTTTTGTTTGGATTCATATTAATTATTTTGAACTTGCAGGGCTTGTCGATGAGGCAGATTAGATTCAGATTTGATGGACAGCCAATTAATGAAGCAGACACACCTGCACAGGTATGAAAAATGCTTTTACTGCAAACTGCTATCCAAATATTTTGATATCTGCATGCAGATCAAAATTGCACCTCAAATGCTCTGTTATTGGTACTGGTTGGGAGTAGAGAGCTAAGTGCTTTTGTAACCACGTGTATTCAAAGCCTTGCATTTTCCATGTTACTCTAACAGCTGGAGATGGAAGATGAAGACACTATTGATGTGTTCCAGCAGCAGACAGGTGGAGTGTGTTAAGACATGCCGTCCCTTTGAGAAGAGGAGTTCAAGGATCCTCATCACACCCCACTCTCTCATCTGTCCTTGGATTTGCTATTAAATAGTAAACAAATGAACATGCCAATCACACAAGATTCTTCGAAACTTTAGAGGACATTTACCAAAATTGCTTGTTGTCTTTGACGTACTGCGTGTGCAAGTCAAAACAGTATCTGCAGGGATTAATCTATACCTTCAATTGGGCCAATTTGATTTAAGTTCAGATTAAGGAGTATGCATTGTCTGTCTGCTGTTACCTTTTTTGTTATTTCCTTCTTTTTTTTTTTCTTTAAACCTGTGGCCTAAATATTCATCCATGTGTTAGGACATGGAGTGTTCATTCCTGGCTCTTGTCGGCTTTGCCCCTCTCTTTAGTTCTAACCATGTAAATAATTCAGTATATTTTCATGCCGCTGGTGAGCGGAAAAGTTTCCCTTCAAGATATGCTGAAGAGAAGGAAAAGAGATGCTGGTTTTAAGTTTTTTTTAGTGTGTGTTGCAAAGACAGTTCCTTGAGAAGCGTTAAGCCTGTGACGTAAGGCTGGTACATGCAGATACGATGCCTAGTGTAGAGTTGGAGTTTAAAACACTGCAGATGTACATGTGCTTTGTCATATTATGATAAAGTCATCTGAAATACACTTTTTTTAATGCAGGAAGGAGATTTGTCCTGAATTATTGTCAGAACCGGAGTTAGCAGAGCAGCTGGGACAAAAAACTAATGCTCGTGATAGAGCAGCAGTACTTTTTGTTGTGCAAGCTTATAAAAACAAGAAATCCATCACTGCAGTGTCAGTGGTTTGCTGAGTGCGGGGCAGAATCTCTTGCCTCCTGCTCCCCTCAGCATGTGTCTTTTTTCTCAGTGGGTACTAGAAGCGTGTGGCCTCAGGTTTCTTTGTAATACTTGTTTTTGGTAGATCAATTTGATAAATGGTGGGGGGAAAGCATCTTTCAGTGTCACCAGGCTGTATGTGCAGAAGAGCTGTCAAGAACCTGGTGAGCAAGAAAAGAGAGAAATGTGTGTACGTGTGTTCAAAATAACCATCTGTTCTACTGCCTCCCCAAACTTCCTGAATTTTAAATGCGTTTGTGTGATGGGTTTGAGCAGTGTGTGGAGCCAGTTCCAGATGAGTTTTTGCAAAGGCCATGTTACAGGTTGTCTGCTGCTGCTCCGTGGGATTGTTACCTGCCTTTTATATCCACCTGACCCATTTGGCCATGTTGGATCATCTCCCGCTTGCTGGGAATCTTGCTGGAAAGGCCCTTATTTTCTTTTTCATTTTCTTGTATATGGGCTGGGGTGGGACATCCTGTAGACCTCATTGTTTATTCACCGATTTGTACATTTATTTGTCGTCCTTTACTATTGTATACAGTAAATATAGTTTGGTACTCTGTCTCCTGCCTTACCCTTCATACGGCCGTGCTCCTCTCATTTGGCTGCTCCTTTCCCTTCTTGGGGGGCAGGGACGTGTACGTGGCAGCAGTGCTTCAGACGTCCACTTCAGGGACTCTCAAGGTAGCAGAAGTACATGGTTGGGTATAAAGCTCTGGGGTTGCTGGTGCCCCTGTCCATCAGCTGCAAACCCACCCTCTCTGGGGAACTCTGCTGCGCAATACAACTTTGGGCACTCTTTTTCTCTATGCCCGCTTCCCC